>NW_004444073.1:910929-1027104 GCF_000243295.1 Trichechus manatus latirostris
AATAGTGGTCTTATACAATATTTGTCCTTCTGTGACTGACTAAATTCACTCAGCATAATGTCCTCCAGATTCCTCCATGTTATAAGATGTTTCACAGATTCAACATTGTTCTTTATCATTGTGTAGTATTCCATTGTGTGAATATACCATAATTTGTTTATCCATTCGTTCGTTGATGGGCACCTAGGTTGTTTCCATCTTTTGGCTATCGTGAACAGTGCTGCAATGAGCATGGGTGTGCATATATCTGTTCATGTGACGGCTCTTATTTCTCTAGGATATATTCCAAGGAGCGAGATTGCTGGATCATATGGTACTTCTATTTCTAGCTTTTTAAGGAAGCACCAAATCAATTTCCAAAGTGGTTGTACCATTTTACATTCCCACCAACAGTGTATAAGTGTTCCAATCTCTCCACGATCTCTCCAACATTTATTATTTTGTGTTTTTTGGATTAATGTTAGCCTTGTTGGGGTGAGCTGGTATCTCATTGTAGTTTTGATTTGCATTTCTGTAATAGCTAATGATTGTATTTCTTCTTGTGTCTGGTAGCCACCTGAATGTCTTCTTTGATGAAGTGCCTGTTCCTATCCTTTGCCCATTTTTTAATTGGGTTATTTGTCTTTTTGTTGTTGAGGTTTTGCAGTATCTTGTAGATTTTAGAGATTAGATGTGATCGGATTTGTTGTAGCCAAAATTTTTTTCCCAGTCTGTAGGTTGTCTAAACTCTCTTATGTCTTAGTTTCTTCTTCTTTAAAATTGGGATAAAAATTGTACTTACTTTATTGTGGAAAACAGACCACAGACTCCAAATGTAAAAGCCAGACTTTGCCATTTATAAGAGCTACATTGAAGGGAGGAAGGAAGAGAATGTTTACCAGCCACAGTCCAGGTCTCTCGTACGTAAAATTATGGGCAGACTTTTTATCAGAATACATCAAAGGCTCCTTCCAAGTTTTGCCTTTGGTCAGCAGAGAGAAGCAGTTCAAGGACAACAAGGGTGGGAAATTGAATCACTGTGACCCTCAGCTGAGCAGGGGAAGGTAGTCACAAGCTAAGACTACCTATAACATACCTTCAGCATAACATTTGCAGGACACAGCATTTTTCAAGTTAAACATTTGTTGTTGTTGTTAGCTGCTGTTGAATTGTCCCCTGACTCATGGCGACCCCATGCACAGCGAAACGAAACTTTGTCCAGTCTTGTGCCATCCCTATGATCGGTTGCAGATCAGACCCTTGTGATTCACAGGGTTTTTATTGGCTGATTTTTGGAAGTAGATTGCCAGGCCTTTCTTCCTAGTCTGTTTTAGTCTGTAAGATCCACTGAAATCTGTTCAGCATCATAGTAACCAGGGACAGTTTAACCTGTAAGCAAGGTACTCACAAGATTAATTGTGTTTGCTTACGAATCTGTAGTACACAATTTCACATGGGTTTGATGTGGTGAAAAACAGGTGAAATTGTGCACTACAGATTAGTAAACAAGCACGAATAATCCTGGGAGTACCTTGCTTATTGGGTAATCTGCCCCTGATAGCAACACAGGAACCACTACTGACAGATGTGTGGTGGCTGAGCATGAGGTGCATTGGCTGGGAATCAAACCCAGGTCTCCTGCATGGAAAGTGAGAATTCTGCCACTGAACCACTAATGCCCTAATTAAACATTTAAGATCTATAAAATTATTACAATATTTATCCCGGGGAGTAAAATACCAGGCATCTAGGAAGGAGTCATGTGTTGTCTAGGGAAGAAAACATAAAGCATTTCCTTGTTTGTTGGGATTTTTAACTTTTGATTAAAGAGGGGCTGATTTCCCTGTCAACTCATAAGGTTGCTATGAGGACTACATATGTTACTATATGGATAACCCTTAGAACAGGGGATAGCAAACTTTTCCTGTAAAGGCCCAGGTAGTAAATATTTTAGGCCCTACAGGCCATATGGTCTCAGTGGCAATTTCTCAATTCTGTTGTAGTGTGAAAATAGCCATGGATAATATGTAAATAAATGAGTGTGGCTGTGTCCCAAAAAAACTTTATTTGTGGACACTGAAATTTGAATTTCATATAATTTTCACATGGCACAAATGTCTTTCGGTTTTTAAATAAATTATTTAAAAAATATAAAAGAACAGATTGTACAAAAATTGGGGTGGGCTGGATTTGACCCACAGGCTCTAGTTTGCCAACCCTTGGCTTAGACAACTTCTGGACACTCAGTCATTGCTATATATAAGTGTTAGCTACGATTAGAGTAGTTGTTCTCAACAGTGCCACCATCTAAGCTTTTCTGCTGTTGTAAATAAAGCCCTGAAGAACACCTTCATATAGAAAGCTTTCCCCTCCTCCCTTATTTTTAGAATTACTAACTGTATCACATGGGGCAGTGGTGGTTTAGTGGTAGAATTCTCACCTTCCATGTGGGGGAGGGAGCCCTGGTGGTAAGTGGTAAGTGCTTGGCTGCTAACCGAGAAGTTGGTGGTTCCAACCCTCCAGCTGCTCCACAAGAGAAAGATGTGGCAGTGTGCTTACATAAAGAAAGTACAGCTTTGGAAACCCTATTGGGCTTTGGAAATCCTATAGGGTTGCTATGGGTCAGAATCGACTCAATAGCAATGGGTTTAGACCCGGGTTCGAGTCCCAGCCAATACACCTCAAGTACAAGCTACCATCTGTCTGTCAGTTGAGGCTTGTATGTTGCTGTGATGCTGAACAGATTTCAGTGGAGCTTCCAAACTAAGACAGACTAGGATGAATGACCTGGTGGTCTACTTCAAAAATCAGCCAATGAAAACCCTATGGACCACAGTGGTTCATTTCACCCCTGATCATGGGGATGGCACAGGACCGGGCAATATTTCATTGCATTGTACATGGGGTTGCCTTGAGTTGGGGGCCAATTTGATGGCCACTAAAACAACAATAATAACTGACTCACAGATCCTGCTAGAGCTGAACAGAGGGAGGTTCTGGAGGGCTCTGTGTGGGCAGCACATCATCCTTTACACCCCTTTGTTCCTCCTGGGAGTTTGTCCATTGGAACTGCAGCGCAGTCAGCTCCTAACTCCAACTTGACAAAGAGTGGAGCTGGCTCCTTACCTGAAGCTTCCAGGAGCGTGGTGCTGGGCTCAGAGGGAGCGGTTTGGTGATTGATTAGCAGGCCTGCCTTGAGTGATGGGAGCAACTGACCCTTTAGCCTGTGCTCTCCTGGGGGCTAGGTAAATAGAAGGGGAGACTCCATATTCTGCTGTATATGACTGATCCTAGTTCAAATCCTGTTTTAAAGGTGACAGGTGTGGGAGAAATGGGGTTTTTGAAAGGAGTGTACGAAAAGGAGCTGTGAGTTATGGGAACAAAGAGTAGGATGTTGTTGCTAGAGCAAAGCACGATACTTGTATTGTTCAGAATCCTGCATGTGCTCAGCTTAGCAGAAAAATTGCAGATATCTTTATAAACCTTGACAGCCCTATTTCATTATTCATAAAGTTTTTTTTTTTTTTAACCATAACCAGCTTTGTTTAAAAGAGACTTTTATTCCCAAGGCATTTTTTTAATTGAGTTTTTATGGTAATTCATTGTCTTGACTGTAGAATCAACATACCAAATAAACTATGTTGAAGTTTATCCTTTTTTCATTAAGGCTCAACTATGTTTCTTCAAGATAATGAAACACAAGAGTCAACCCAGATTTTCACAAATTGTATACACAGTGATGGGAAGCCTTTTCTGACCTTTTAAGAGTAGTTTTAAAAAGCACATTATTTTTAAACTGGGGATGTTTGCCTTGAATCCAGAAATTTTAAGTGTGCTGTCTTCCACTGCATGCACATGTAGGGTTACTTATGACTCTGTGTGTGTGTGTGTGTGTGTGTGTGTGTGTGTGTACGAGCACATGCATGTGCCTCAAAGAGCATTAAGACTTTTAACAACTCATTTCTGAAATAGAAAGTTCTTGGAGGCAGATACTATTTTTGTTTTAAATTCATTGTTGGATGAAATTTATCATTAGTGCCTCCCATAGTGGTTTTCACAGTAGCCAAAACCAAATCTGTTGCCGTCAAGTCGATTCCGATTCATAGAAACCCTATAGGACAGAGTAGAACTGCCCCATAGGGTTTCCAAGGAGCAGCTGGTGAATTCCAACTGCTGACCTTCTAGTTAGCAGCTGAGCGCTTAACCACTGCACCACCAGCACTCCTTTCACAGTAGCAGATCTCCAAAAATTCTTTTCGAAAGAATGAACCAGGGGTTAAAAGGCATCTACAAGCTATTTGTTCCAATTTTCTTCTCTTTCCTCCTCTCTGCAATGTTGTTGAAAGATGAACATCCAGGTTTTGCCTCCATGTTCCTAAGGACATAAACTTCTCTGCTACTCCTGTTTTCTGAAGTTGTGCAGAATACTATTAACACTCCTTGAAGACAGTAGTCCCTGGGTGGTGCAAACCATTAATTCAGCTGCCAACTGAAAGGTTGAAGGTTAAAGTCCACCCAGAGGCTCCTTGGAAGAAAGTTCTTTGCTTTACTTCTGAAAAATCAGCCATTGAAAACCCTATGGAGCACATTTCTACTTTAACACACATGGGGTCACCATGAGTCAAAATCTACAGGATGGCAATTGGTGATGGTGGTGGTGGAAGACGGTAGTTGTCAGAATCACAACCCCTCCCACCTTCACCACCACACCACACACACAGTTTCTTTTTTCCCCCGGACTAAATATCTAAATTTGTTTCCCAGTGTTTCTGACAGGGTTTCAGTTTGTATATTTCTTCTTCCTGGGTACCCCTTTCTGCATGACTTCCTGTTTGCTGTGTCTAGATGTGACTTGACCAGGGGTCCAGTCCAGTGGAACCTCGTCTATTCTGTCTATTGTTCTCCTATTAATGAAACCCAAGAGGCTTCTGGTTGCCACATGAAGTCAGCTCATATTGGACATAATGCCAACTCAAATGCTTAGTTCTTGACAATTTGAACAGTTATGGACTCTGCTGGTTTTGAGAACATTCCCAGGGAGAAGGCTGCCTCTAATGACAGTGGGTAGTTGGAGATGTTTCCAGAACTGAATTGAACCAGAGGTATCATCCAAAAGACTAGCTGTAGAATTGCCAAGCCAAGAAAAACAGAGCTGACATTGAAGGCAGGAGGTAGCAGGTGGGTGAATGGAATTAGAGAACTAGCAGAGGAGTTAGGGGAAGCCAGGCAAAGACAAGAGGATGTGCAGCCAAGAGCAAGGTGCATGGGGAAGGGCGGTGGTTTAGAATCTATTGGCCTGAACTGTGAGCATCTTGCTGGATGTTTCTTTCATGCAGATCCTTTGTGTTTTACCTAAAAGGATCAAATTTTAATGATGAGGAGCTGGGCTCTCATGAACTATTCGTAAGCCATATTTCTCTTATTTTGTCAATGTGTGCTTGACTTTTTTCTTTTTTCTTTGTTAGTCTCTTTGCAGGACTTTACATTTCTCTGATTAAATTCCTTCTCACTAATGGGGCCCATATTCTTATTCTCCAAAGACCTTTTGAACATAAATAGGAAAAATCTACAGAATTAAAGCGATGACTCTGCCACTTACTAGTTGTGATCTTGCAGAAGTCACAAATTATTTGACCCCTACCTGTAAGATGAGAAGAATAAAATTTACCTTGTTAATAATACTCACTTGCTTGGGTAGTTGGGAGGGTAGTTTGATGCATTTGGGGCGCCCAGCAGGATGCCCACCTGTACTTGCCCAAATACCTGTTCATGGTTATTTTTTTGATCTTTGGTGTACTCACCTCTGCCCCTGGCTTAGGTCAGATTTGATAGAATGTCTTCTCTGTTTTCATCCAAACTATTGATTTTTATTGTCATTAATGAAGAGGGACCAAGGCCATAGACAACTTCAAAGAATCCTCTCCAGAGCCACAAAGTCACAAAGTCAAGGGCTCACAGGGGCGTATTATATAAATGTGTGAAGCAACCAAGGGTAAGACAATAGAGGGGAGTCTTGTGTCAACTAAGAGAGTGTAGATCCTGCCTAAATCGATCATATTCAATTGATGTAAAAGTTGCTGCCTGGGTGGTGCAAATGTTTAATGTGCTCAGCTGCTGATGAAACATTTCAGGTTCAGGTTCTCCCAGAGATGCCTCATAAGAAAGGCCTGGTGATTTGCTTTTGCAGAATTAGCCATTGAAAACCCTATGGTGCACAGTTTTACTCTACATGCATGGGGTCACCATGAGTTGGTGCTGAGTAAATGGCAACTGGTTAATTAAACACCTGGTACAGGGAACCAAGGTTCTAAATCCATCAGCTGATGGCATAGGTCCCTAACACACTCTTGTATTTGGTTACTGTGACTTTAGAGCAGTATTTCTCAAAGTATGATCCAAAGACCATCAGCATCACCTGGGAACTGGTCTGAATGCAGATTCTTGGGCCCCATCCTAGACTTAGTGAACCAGAAACTCTAGGGTGGGGCCCAGCAATCTGGGTTTCAGTAGGCCCTCCACGGGATTCTGATGCACACTTACATTTGAGAACCTGTGGTTTAGAGAAGTGGCTCTCAACCTTGGCTGCACATTGGAATCACCTGGGGGGGCTTTAACAAACTTGATGCTTGGTTTCCACCCACAGGGTTTCTTGTTTAATTGATTTGGGGTATGGTTTGGACATCAGGATTTTTGTCCCCCTCCCTAGGGAATTCTAAGGCTTATCCAAGATTGAGAACTGCTCTAGGGAACGTGTTGAAATTCCTACACACTCTTTCCTCCTGGGAGGGGAGGGGAGGAGGGGTGGTGTTGTGTGCCCTTGAGTTCATTCTAATTCATAGCAAGTTTATAAAACAGAGTAGAAATGCCTCATAGAGGTTTCTAGGCTGTAGTCTTTATGAGAAGGAGCCCTGGTGGTGCAGTGGTCAAGCGGTCAGTCGCTAACTCAACGATCAATGGTTGAAGCCCACCAGTCGCTCCATGGGAGAAAGATGTGGCAGTCTGCTTCTGTAAAGATTACAGCCTTGGAAGCCCTATGGGGCAGTTGTACTTTGCCCTGTGGGGTCACTGTGAGCTGAACTTGACTGAACAGCAGTGGATTGGGTTTTTTTGTTTGTTTTGGTTTAATCTTTACGAGAGCAGATTGCCAGGTCTTTTCTCCCCAGGAATCCCAGTGGGTTCGAACTACCAACCTTTCAGTTAGCAGTTGAGCACTTAACCATTGTACCACCAGGGCTTCTTAGAGCTTCCCAGGTGATCTGCTGCCACCATCATAGTCCCTCCTCCCCTTTGAAAACATAACCTTAAACTACCAGTCCCAGGAAATATCCTGGAAGAGAAGGGGGCTTTGTAGACTAAATGAATATTCACTCTATGTGATCTGTTTTAAAGGTTGCTTTTAATGCTGTGTTTGCTCAGCTAATGTAGGCACTCATATAGCACAAATATTAACTCCTAAATCCTCAAAGGCTTTCCCGACACTATGCCATCTGGTAGGCATTATTGTAATCATCTCTTTATTATCCACACTAATGAAGGACTAGCATGGCACTGGTAATTGAAACACATAGATCATTCAAAAATCATTCTGGCTAGTGCCGGCAACCGCTTCCCCAACCCAGAAACCATTCAAGAGTAGGAAATATTGACTGATTAAAGTTTCCTACTTTCCCTGCAGAAGTGCTAATAAATATTATTTAGTCAGGAATGTGAGCAATAGGAGGAAAAGTGAGAGGCTCTAAATTATTATAATTCCGTTTTCTGAATAAAGGAGTCTGTTTTATCTATGGGAGGCCTAAACACAAAGCAAATGAACAGCAAGTAATATTTAAAATGCCTTTGGATCTTGGAGCCCAGAGGGTTTGAAGCTTGGTATAGTAGACACTGCATGGGATTCTAGGAATGAGTGGGTTCAGATTCTAGATCTGATATTAACTCTGTTATTTGAGATGAACTATTCCATTTTGGGTCCCCGGGTGGCACAAACAATTTGCGCTCAACTGCTAACCTTAAAGTTTGTGGTTCAAACCCACCCAGCGGTGGCCTGCTTCTGTAAAGATTATAGCCAAGAATACCCTATGGGATATTTCAGCTCTGTGACACATAGGGTTGCCATGAGTTGGAATCAACTAGACGGCGGTGGGTATCCATTTTGAGAACCAGAGTGGTTCTCAAAGCGTGATCCCCAACCAGCAGCATCTACATCCCCGGAGCTTGTTGATGTTGTTAGTCGTGGTGGAGTCGACCCTGACTCATGGCACCCCTGTGCGCAACAGGATTGGAGCTTTGTGATCCACACGGTTTTGTTAAAACAAATATCATATTAAGCCAATAATAGAAATTGATTGAAGTTTACTTAATATACGATTTGCATATCTGGGTAGTGTTTCGACTAGAGGGTTAAAAATATTCCAAAGACAAGAGAACTTTGAAACACTCTCATGCCAAATCTTACTGGCATTGCCATAGAAAAAAGGGTCAGAACAGAACTGATAACAAATTTGTGGTCAGGAGGGAATTTCATACAGCACTGTCTTGAAGAACAATTAAAATAATTACCAATTTACCCTAACATAGCTCCCAGTCAGACTCTTGGAGTCTGTTTCCCGAAACGGAGTTCTTCAAAAGAGCACAATGCTCAAGGCAAATGGTCTTACTAGTTTATCTAGACCATTGTTTGACTCAAAGGTGACCTCCAGGAACCAGTTTCACCAAGGCTGAAGGTTCAAAAGAACACCCAAGGGCAAATGGCCTGGATGGGTCACCCGAATTCCATGGACCCAGAAATCTGGATTCCAGAATTAAAATGATTTCTCAGTTTTTATTGGCTGATTTTGAAATATAGTCATGCGCTGCATGACATCTGTTCAGGCAATGTCCGATCACATATACATCCGTGGTCCCATAAGTTCAGAAATCCTAGAGACTAGGACGTGGCAGATGTAGCCAGACATAGCCAGGAGAGAGGCACTACCTTTTTGTCTTGGACCAACTCCTGCTTGGGGAACCTACCCTGGGCCTCCCCCGCACCCTAGACTTCATCCCCAGTGAGCTGGGCCTGCAGGGCTTCCTGGACCTCCATAGGGCCTAACACCTTCCTAAGTGCCCTAGGGCCTCGCCTAAAGGCCCAGTCCCAGGACTCTGCCAGCTCAGCTTGTGCCCTCCCCATGTCCGCACTCCCCCAGGACGTAACTACCAACCTGGGCCTGAATAGCAGTGAGCAGAACACTTCTGCTATCTCAAAGTTGCCATAAGAAAATAATACGGTGTTCTGACAACGTCCAAATCACATAACGTCCCATTTCACAGAACATACCATGGATGTTAAGTGACAAATGACTGTAGATCACTAGGTCTTTCTTCCTAGTCTTAATCTTTGTCTTAGTTTTAGTCTGGAAGCTCCACTGAAACCTGTTCGGCCTCATAAGAACACACAAGCCTCCACTGACAGATGAGAGTGCCTGCACATGAGGTGCATTAGCTGGGAATTGAACCAGGGCATCCTGCATGGAAGGTGAGGGTTCTACCTCTAAACCACTGATGCCCGCTTGGAAACTGGTTAGAGATGCAAATTCTTAGGCCTCACCCATGACCTACTGAATCAGAGAATTTGGGAGTGGGTGTTTCAATCACCCACACTGTTCCACATTGTTCGGGAGCAATGGTGTTTTAATCACTAGTCAACCTGGGGCTCAGTTTTCCTGCCTATAAAGAAAGAGACCAGTCTAGATTATATTTGAGGTCCACTCTGCCTCTCCAGTGGCCTTGGTGTATGAGCCTGAAACAGGTTTAAAGATGTTCTGGCTTAGAGACTATGATCTTCCCATGGATGTGCAATTGAAATAATTCAGTTGAAAATATGGCAGATGGGTGACAGAAGAGAAGCTGATGTCTCCAGGACGAGATGCCCAGACTAGAGCTGAGCCACATCAGTGATGACTATGAAATAACTCATGGTGTCTTCAGCTGGTTGGTTCCACTTTCCCAAGGTGTAAAACGCTGGTGCCTTGGAAAGGGAAGAAGCAGCTCTCTCTTTCTCTTAGGGCTGAGAGCTGTCCAATGTGATTCACAGAACAGCACTTCCACAGGAACTAACAAATGGCATTTCAGAGGGATCCACAGAGGTACACAGTCTTTGCAGTAAAATAAGGGAACATTTCAAGCCATTTATCAAAGCTCTTGCTGCTTCCATTTCAAGACAGGTGGAAAAAATAACATGGAACAAGGAAAGAAAATAAATCTGTATCCAGAGCATCTCATAAATAAGAAAGAAGAGGGGGGAGCTGTTGGCCTTGCTGGGTTCTCAGAGTATTTTTGTCACAGTACAGAAAGCTTTAAAATGTTCGGGTATGTAATTCTGACACTTTTCCATTATCAAAATCTGTGGCTGTAAAATTATTTCACTGGCTGTTAAAACCCGGAGAGAAAAAGAAAAGAATGATTTCAAGGAGAGAGATACTGGGAAAATGATACTTGGACTTAAAGGGAAAAATATTAAGAGCACAGTTCACCCACAACTACATGATAATTTTTTTTTCCATCTAAAATTCAGTGATGCTTCAAAATTTAGGGCAAGTTGTTGAAAACCGAAGACAGTTTTCTAATTGGCTTTTGTTTATTAAGAGCCTATTTGTCAGAGACTGTTTTTTATGTTTATTGAACATGAGATAGACTTTGGCCTGTTATAATGTCTGGGGTGGGGTGGAGAACTGATAGCTTTTATTAAAAGGATGGATCACCGACCAACTCTGCCTGAGGGAGTGGTATTGATTGAGGACCTCAAAAAGTTGAGGACCTGCATTGGACATCTTTGTGAAATTCCCAGCAAAGTCAGGTGGATCAACAACCTGAAAGTACAAGTAGTCCCTGACTTACGACGAACAGCAGTTACAGCCATCTTTTTTTTTTTGGTACATCTTAACGTTAGTAATATGTATGTATGTACTAAAATATATCTGTAAGTTTATATGTAATGTTTCCAACCCCCAAAGACAAATAAACATTGCATTTATAAAGATACTGAATGAAGCTTATACCTGGATAAAGCTGATTTTTTTAAATTGTACTTTAGATGAAGGTTTACAGAAAAAATAGTTTCTCATTAAACAGTACACATATTGTTTTATGACAATGGTTAACAACCCCACAACATAGCAACACTGTCTCTTCTCAACCTTGGGTTCCCTATTACCAGCTTTCTTGTCTCCTTCTGCCTTCTAGTCCTTGTCCCTGGACTGTTGTGTCCCATTGGTCTCGTTTTGTTTTATGGGGCTGTCTAATCTTTGGCTGAACATTGAACCTCGGAAGTGACTTCATTACTGAGCTAAAAGGGTGTCCGGGGGCCATGCTGTTGGGGTTTCTCCAGTCTCTGTCAGGCCAGTAAATCTGGTCTTTTTTTGTGAGTTGGAATTTTGTTCTACATTTTTCTCTGACTCTGTCTGTGACCCTCTATTGTGATCCTGGTCAGGGCAGTCGGTGGTGGCTGGGCACCATCTGGTTGTACTGGACTCTGTCTGGTGGAGGCTGTGGTAGTTGAGGTCAAAGCTGATTCTTTTTAATATGATTTATTTTTTCATTGTTGTTGGGAGTGTGTGTGGCAGAACATGCACTGATTCGGGTTTCTGTATGTGCAGTTCGGTGACTGACACTGGTTGCATTCTTCGGGTTGTGCGGCCATTCTTGCCCTCCTTTTCCAAGTTGTTCCTCCCCCGTTGGTGTGGGCTCACTGCCCCCTGGGTTTCCTGGCTAGACTTTCAAGTTGCTGTTGTCGGTTTGATCCCATGTGGTTGGATCTTGAAGGACCACAGTGCTTGGGGCAGACATTCTTTGCTGGTTGGGCTGAACTATTGTTTGGTTTTAGGAAGACTTTGGGGGATGTTTTTCATTTAAGGTTTAAAAATTATCTCAGGGCAGTAGTTTCAGGGGTTCATCCAGCCTCCATGGCTCCAGAAAGACGGTTCTGTGAGAATTTGAAATTCTGTTCTGCATTTTCCCACTTCTGGTCAAGATTCTTCTATAGAATCTTTGATCAAAATGCTCAGTAATGGTATCAGGGCACCATCCAGTTCTTCTGATCTCATGGCAAAGGAGGCAGTTGTTCATGGAAGCAGTTAGCCACTCTTTCCATTTCCTCCTCCTATTCCTAACTAAAGCTAATTTTTTAAAGGCACCCCCTCCTCAAGTAAAAGAAATAAAAGTGCTCCACAGTGCCTTGGGGTTTACAGATTTTTCTAAGAACTCTGAGAAAAGGAAAAGGTACCAGAAGGGTGGGCTCCGTGACCCCTCCTTTGACCAGAGCACCTCTGACCTCTGTTGTCCTACAAGGCTGTCATATTAGATGTTAAATGAACAAATGGTTATGCTGTTAACTGTGGAAAGCCACGGTATTAATAATAATGCCTAACGTTTATTGAGAAGTCCCTGTGTGATGCAAATGGTCGAGCCCTCAACTACTGGCCAAAATGTTGTCTCTTCGAACCCACCCAGAGATGCCTTGGAAGGCAGGCCTGGTGATTTGCTTTGGAAAGATCACAGCCTCGAAAACCCTATGAAGCACAGTTTCACTCTGTACACATGGGATTGTCATGAGTCAGAATCAACTTGATGGCAACAAAGAACAACAACAGCAAAGTTTATTGACCACTCAGGATGACCCAGACTCTGTTCTAAGGTCCTGAGACTTGTTAACTCATTTAAACCTCTCAATGATACAGGCACCATGATATCTATTTTACAGATGATGAAACTGGGTGTTTTAATTACCACTGGGTGGCTTTAGAAAGCAGAGGTTTATTTTCTCACAGTTTAGGGGCTGGAAGTCCAAATTCAGGGCACTGGCTATAGGGGAAGTCTCTCTCTGTCCGCTCTGGGGGGAAACCCTTGTCTCAGCTTCAGTAATCCCGGCATTCCTCGGTTCCTTGGAGATCTCCCAGTGGCATCTATCCTTCCTCCATTTGTGCTTGCTTTTCTCTGTGTCTGATTTGCTCTTTTTGTATCTCAAAAATCATTATTAGGTTTTTGGGCCTTGGGCCGAGAAAGTCCCATGGGGTCTTTAGACCAAATGGTGGTTTAGCTTGGCTTGTGGGGAGTCTCTGCCTTGAGCATTGCTCTCTTTTGTGGAACTGTCTGTGTGGGATCAATTGACGGTAGCAACTCGGGAGGTTGGACAGGAGGCTTGGAGGACAGTGGGTTCGTGTTGATGGAGGAGGAGCGGCTCGGAGGACGGGGGTGGGAGTGGTTGCGCAGCTCGAGGAGTGTGGTTGGTGTCGCTGAGTTGTGCACGCAGAGATTGTTGAATTGGTGTGTGTTTTGCTGTGTCTATTTTCAACAACAACAAAAATAAAAATTTTTTTAAAAGTCAAAGAAAAAAAAAAGATACTGAATAAAAAGCAATAATAATGAAACCTTAGAAAAAAAGGAGATATTCAACTTAACATCGGTACCAGCTTACGAAGGAGTCATTGAAACAGAACCCACCATTGTTAGTTGGGTTCTACCTGTATACAATCCTGGTTAATAAGCACATGCTCAGGGTTCTAATCCTGACTTTGCCACATACTGTCTGGGAAATTCTGGGCAAGTGACCCAGACTCTCAGTGCCTCTCTGTTTCCTTCTCTGTTAAAGGAGGACAATAATAGTGTCTAACTCATGAGGTTGCTACGAGGGTTAAGAAGTTTGCATATGTAACGTGCTTTGCACAGTGTCTGCCACATTGTAGGCGTTATTTTATTGTTAAATAAAAGCTCAAGGACTGTTTGCTAGTTAGCTATTGTGGTTCTTTAAAAGAACCCTAAAAATAAATTAGATTGTTTCTGAACTGTAAGGACTTTTTTAAAACAGCAGTGTCCAATTTGCTATACCCAGCTTGTGCCTAAGGAGGTGTGTGATTGGTAGAAGGGAAATCTAGGAGAAAAATTCAAACAAGACCGATGACATTCGAGCCATGGGGACGTCTCCCTGATCAGCTTCAGCAACAGAAGCTTTAGGGGATTGTTGGAGCTAGATTCAGAGAAACTAATATTTTCACTTGATTTCCTTGTTGTGTATTTATTTTTGGAATAGACTCATAGACCAACACTAGAAATAGGTCTGAAATAAACGCCATGTTTTTCTCTCTCACCCTCCTTTGCTGCCTGGACCATGCTACATAGCTGCTAATATTGATGAGCCCACATTTTATTGAAATAAAGATTTTTTAGGCTATGCAAACTCAAGATGCTAATACTGCCAAATGTAGTGTATTCAACATATAAACCGGTGGTAAGGGAAAAAGGAATAAAAGCATGTTCTGGCTTCAGAAGCTTGAGACATATTGTCCAAGCACGACATACCCTGCTCTCCCCTTCAAGTTGCAAGTCACTGGGCAAGCTTCTTAACTTGTCTGAGACACAGTTTCTTCATCAGTAAAATGGGGATAATAATAATATGTACTCTGTGGGGGTGGTACCCTGTTGGAGTGCTACCCTATGGGGGTGCTGTGAGACTTGGTTAACTCATGTTGTATGAGTGTCCTAAGGCTGTTGTAACAAAGTACCATAAACTGGGTGACTTAAAACAACAGAAGTTTATTGTTTCAAAGTTCTGGGGGCTAGAAGTCCCAAATCAAGTCTCATCAGGGCCATGCTCTCTCTGAAGGCTCTAGGGGTAGAACCTTCCTAGTTTCTGGTGGTTCTTGGCAGTCCTTGGAGTTCTTTGGTATATAGATGCATCACTCCAGTCTCTGCCTCTGTCTTCACATGGCTGTCTTCCCTCTGTGTCTGTCTTGCTGTGTCACTTCTGCCACATCTTTCTCCCGAGGAGTCACTGGTGGTTTCCAACTGCCAACCTTCAAGTTAGCAGTCAATTGCTTTACCCACTGCGCCACCAGGGCTCCTTAGGACCCAGACAGTGCTCAGTAAATATAACTTTTTAAAATATTACTTCTGTTCATGAAAATCTAATGTATCAAAGTCAAAATAATAAGTTTACATATAATGGGGAAGTTCCATTCATTTATAAAGAATAGAAAATATTGTATAAATAAATAACTATGTAATATATGAAGTATTATAAAATCTTTAATTACAAGTTGCTTTTTAGACTACATCTCTGATAATTTATTTCCGGCATTTTTATTTATTCCACCCCTACTATTGGATATATGTCTGACTTGCTTACTCCAGTGAACATCAAGTGAACCTCACTGCATTTGACATGCTGGATGATTTTCATTTTTTTAAACAATTATATTTGTTTTATAAGATCTGTGTTTCTTACTGTTGTTGTTATTGTTCGGTGCCATTGAGCTGGTTCCAACTCATAGCGACCCTATGTGCAAACAGAACGAAACACTGCCCGGTGCTGCGCCATTCTCACAGTCGTTGTTATGCTTCAGCCCATTGTTGCAGCCACTGTGTCAATCCATCTTGAGTGTCTTCCTCTTTTTCGCTGACCCTCTACTTTACCAAGCATGATGTCCTTCTCTAGGGACTGGTCCCTCCTGATAACATGCCCAAAGTGCATGAGATGAAGCCTTGCCATCCTAGCTTCTAAGGACTACTCTGGCTTGTACTTCTTCAAAGACAGATTTGTTCATTCTTCTGGCAGTCCATGATGTAATCAATATCTTTGCCAACACCATAATTCAAAGGCATCAATTCCTCTTCAGTCTTCATTACTCGTTGTCCAGCTTTCACATGCATATGAGGCGATTGATGATACCATGGCTTTGGTCAGGCGCGCCTTAGTCCTCAAGGTGACATCTTTTCTCTTTAGCACTTTAAAGAGGTCTTTTGTAGCAGATTTGTTCAATGCAGTACGTCGTTTGATTTCTTGACTGCTGCTTCCTTGGGTGTTGATTGTGGATCAAAGTAAAATGAAATCCTTGACAACTTCAGACTTTTCTCTGTTTATCATGATATTGCTTATTGAACAAGAAGAACTTCCTGATTATTTGTGTTTTCTTTATGTTGAGCTATAATCCATACGGAAGGCTGTAGTTTTTGATCTTCAGCAGTAAGTGCTTCAAGTCCTTTTATCATTAGTAGTAGTAGTTTTTTAGTATTTAAAAAATAATGTATAACTTTCTACAATTTTAATAAATGAATCAGGATAAAATACTAAAATAAAAATCCAAATCACTACATAGACATAAGTTGTTATATAGATATAGGCAGGTATGCTCTTGATACAGAACTCGGCCAGCAGGCAGCACCACTCTCCTGTAATTTTAGATGTTGTTTATTAGCTGATATACGAAATATCAGATCAGCCTGGGAAAGACAGCTTAGATGTGATCTTGAATAATGTAGAAAAATGTGGGCTCTCTGACTTTTGAACACACGAACAAGAAGGATTTCCTGTACTTGAATTAGAAAGAATTTCCGTTAACCAAGATTTCCCTGGCAAAACAAAGATCCCAGATGTTTATTAAAAAGTATTCAAGAACAGAACAAAAATACTTAGTTTCATACAAATTACCTGGATCATAAGGTTTAAAAAGAAGAAAAAAAAAGCACCTTTTTTTAAACATCTCTTTAACATTTCTTTTTCATCTTTTTAACTTGGAATAAAACATGATTTCACTTACATCATTAACAATTTAGATCTGAATTTTCCAGACTATCCTTGGTGCTTGTCATAGATTGAATTATTTCCCCCCAAAATATCTGTCAACATGGCTAGGTCATGATTCCTAGTATTGTATGATTGTCTACCATTTTATCATATGATGTGATTTCCCTATGTGTTTCAAACTCTATCACTATAACGTAATAAGATGGATTAGCGGCAGTTATATTGATGAGGTCTACAAGATTAGGTAGTGTCTTAAGCCAATCTCTTTTGAAATATAAAAGACAGAAGCGAGCAGAGAGACATGAGGACCTCATACCACCAAGAAAGCAGTGCCTGGAGCAGAGCGCATCCTTTGGATCCGGGGTTCCTGCGCAGAGAAGCTCCTAGTCCAGGGGAAGATTGATGAGAAGGACCTTCTTCCAGAGCCGACAGAGAGAGAAAGCCTTCCCCTGGAGCTGACACCCTGAATTTGGACTGATAGCCTACTTTACTGTGAGAAAATAAATTTCTCTTTGTTAAAGACATCCACTTGTGGTATTTCTGTTAGAGCAGTACTAGATGACTAAGATAGTGCTGTTCTCAGTGATTAGCAATGGAGAGCTACTTGTTGCTCTGCAACAAGAGTCGTGGTATTTACCAAGCGGTCTTGGTCAGCCAGGCATATGCCCCTGTTGGGCATACAGTGGTGGCTCATTACTCACGGAGTCTGTATTTGTAACGCAAAATCAGTATTCATGGCACTTGTACAATCATTCGTGGACACGCACAGAGCAGTGAAAAATTTCAGTTGCTCGATGTGCACGTTTCCAGCTGAGGTTGAGCAGTGCAACACTCTTTCTTCTTGTTTCAGCTCTCATACTGTAAACCAGTGTCCTTTTTGTGGTCTATTTATGCCATGTTTTCTGCATTTTGTGCTTTTTGTTGGTGGTTTCACTGTTCAAATGCCCTCCAAGCACGAAGGCTGTGATGCGCTTTACAGAGAAAATGTGTGTATTAGATAAGCTTCATTCAGGCATGAGTTATAGAGCTGTTGGCCGTGAGGTCAGTCTTGATGAATGATAAGGTATCTTTAAACAGAAACACACATAAGACAAGTTTATGTATTGATCAGTTGACAAAAATATTGTGACCAGAGGCTTGCAGGACCTAACCCTGTATTTGCAGTGGTTCAGTATTCACTAACTCAGCGTTGCAGCAACTTTATATAACGTAACTACTGAGGATAATGAGAATCTACTGTATTTGTAACTATTGCCATGTCTTCATGGTGCTCAGCACTGTGGGTGGTGACCATAAGGCCATACACACTCCTTGGGAGGAGACAGTTGTCAGGAACCTGTGGGCATCTGAATTTTATCAAGTATCTGTGCTCAAAAGGCTTGTCAACTATGCAACCCCTCGTGGTTCACAAAGCCCATTGACAGGTGTGGCCTTAATTAATCCTCACAAATGAGGGTAAAATGATTAAGGTGCAGAGATGTAAACGGCTTCCTCGGAGTCACACTCTACCTTAAATGGCGAAGGTGGGCTTTATGCCAGGTCTTTCTCCCCATATGTTGCTGGTTCCACCATAGCACAACCACCAGAAATACAGCGTTTGCAATGTTTTCTTTTTCCCACAGTGTTGCATGTCTAAGAGGGATCCTATTTCTCCCATCTTCAGCTGACTTTCTCACCCAAGGTATAGAAGCTGCTTTTGCTGAACCTATAGAGCTGTAGAAAGAAGCTCTCCCCTCCTCTACCCGTGTAGGTTTACACCAAGATAGAAAATGTCATCTTTATTTATTATTTGGAGCTCACCCCGTGGTACGTTAGTCTTCAGGAGAGAAACCAGACCAGTGGTGATTGGAGAAATCTGCTGAAGAATTAACAGTATTGAACATTTTGTTTTAATCACAGAATCACGTCAACCCAGCGATGGACTTTACCCAGACTCCTCCTGGAATGTTAGCCCTGGACAATATGCTCTACTTCGCTAAGCACCATCAGGATGCCTACATCCGGGTAAGCACCCAGGGCCCTGTCAGATAGTATAAGTTTTCTACTGAAATTTATTCTCAGACATCTAGGTATGGAGGGACTACTGTGCAAGTAAATATAAATATTAAAAATTTTTTTTAAAAAGTGGCCTCACCAACTCTTCAGACAAAGATTGGACTGGACTGTGGGACATAAAATGACACTCATGAAGAGTGTGCTTCTTAGCTCAAGTTGATACATGAGACTAAATGGGCAGCTTCTGTCCAGAGGTGAGATGAGAAGGCAGAGAGGGTTAGGAGCTGGTTGAATGGACAGGAGAAATCAGGGGTGGAAAGGAGGAGTGTTCTGTCACAGTTTAGGGAGAGCAATTAGGGTCACATAACAATGTATGTATAAATTTTTGTATGAGAGACTAACTTGAAATGTAAACTTTCACTTAAACTACAACAATAAACAAACAAAAAAAGTGGCCTCAGATTTTTGGCTTTTATCACTTAGTAAAATAACAACAAGAAATTAAAGGAGATAAATCAAGAGGACTGCAATAGGGATTTTAACTTTAAAATTTTTTCCATGTGATGACATTTTAAATAATGCAATAGATACTAGAAAAACTTTTATATAGTTCAATATTGAATTATGATAAAAACTCATAAACTTGAAAGACAAGGAATACAAATGAACTTCTATCTACCAAACACCTATTTGCCCTCAACTTTAGTGGACACCCTTTAGACTTATTCTCAAATTTAGAAAGAGGGTTAGCATGCTTCTGGCACTGTTTGTTTCACGTGGTGCTGGAATACAATAAGGTAAATCAAAAGAAAAAAGAGTAGAAATTGGGAGGAAAGAGAATATACCTTTACTCATTTCATAGGTGTTGTTGTAAAATGCCATTGAGTCAATTTTGACTCATAGTAACCCCATGTGACAGAGTAGAACTGCCCCATAGTGTTTTCTAGGCTGTAATCTTTATGGAAGCTGATCACCAGGTCTTTTCTCCCACAGAGCCGCCGGGTTGGGTGTTTGAACTGCCAACCTTTCGGTTAGCATCTGAGCACTTAGCTGTTGTGCCACCAGAGCAACTGAGTGAAAATTTGGTTACTGAGTTATATTAGTTTGTGGGTAGAGCAGGATGCCATCTGCTGATTGGGACATACAGGCATGAGAAAGCCGATGTGTGAGTCCAAAGGCAGCCCAGATGGAGGAGGGGTGAGGTAGATTCCAGATGGGGATGGGGACGGGCATAAATGGGACAAGGGAATTTAAGAGGAGTGGATGGACGAGTGGTTAAAATGATGATTAGATATAAGCTTAAAAAATACTTGATGATAAATTACCTAGAGCAGGAAGAGTGAGGTAGAAATTAAGATAAGAACACTGTCTATTATTCTGGTATTTTCTGCTGGATCCCACTTGGTGGTCCTGGCTTCCAGGAGACCTGTGTTTGAGCCCCGCTGCTGCCATTATTTAGTGCTATAAATGCGGACAATGGCGATTCCTTTTGTCTGGGCTAATGTTTTTGTTGTTGTTGTTTTTCCTGCAAAACAAGGGAGACTTGATGGTCCTCAGCTGGGGCAATATCTCCTTGGGGAGGGTGGGGAGGCATTTTGAAATGTGTGGGTGCATTTTTTTGGTTGCCACCATGCCTAGTGAGGTGCTACTGGTCAAACCTATAATACGCGGGACAGTTGTTCTCAGTGAAGAATTGCCCCCCTCTGCAATGGCCCCCTTGAAAAATGTTGTGCCAGGTCTCTCTGAGTCCCCTTTAGGCACTACATTTTAAATTTATGTGTTTTTTTATGTGTGTGGTTTAGGAAGCTTCAGCCTATTCTGAAATACTATTTGTAATTCGATTGTGTAAAGAATTGTATGGTCATTTCTGTGAAAGATTTGGGATCAGGTCCTTGGTCAGAAATGCAGTCTTCTATAAGGAAATTGTTTCTCCATAAAAGCTTGATTGGCCTATATGTGTGTACATTTCTTACCTGACACTTTTTCTAGGAATGTAATCAGCTTTCATAATAAGTAAATTAATAGTTTTGAGCTGCCTTGTAGTATAGCCTTGGAGAGTTGAGGGTGAAAAGTAGAAGCCAAGTAGAAATTGAATTTAGCACTAACTGATTAATGTTTGTGGATGAATGTTGCTAAAATTAGAGCTTATTGATGCTGACTGTATTGTTAATTGCATAAGAAGCATGTCTCATGAAAAGTAATTTAATGTTTTAAGCTCGTTTTCCTCAATGTGTTCTCAAAACCGTTACAAGTGAAATTAATGCCATGGCAACTGACAGAACTTTATATCTGACAAGGACTTAAAAGAAAAACCTATTTGTAAAGAAAAGAGTGACCTTTTTGTCCACAGGTACTTTCCTTCGTTGGTTAAACATTCCTATAATTTAGATGTCTTTATTGGTTCCTCATAAGTGTTTCTTCCCTATTTTTCTGCGTCCCATCTGATTTTGGGGCATTAATGGATGGACAGCTAAAGCTGTTTACATGAATGGATGGGGTTAGTGGGTCATATGTGAAGTCTGAGGCTTTCTGCAAGGAAGTTTTGAGGTCATTATGAATATGCTTGAGTACTGAAGGCAGGGTGATGTCATCCCAGAGAGCTAATGAACCTCTGATTTGAGCTGAATGGTCTTTTCTGAAACATAGAGATAGATTCATTTTAAAAATTTACATTTTGATAAAGTTTGCTTTTTTTGACTAGGTAAATCTGTCTGAATGCAATTATTCATTCACTGTTTATATCTTTCATTCGATAAATGCTTATTCTGTTTCTGAATATAGCCTCACCATTCACTTAATTTATTAGTCAAATTATGGTTGGATTTTTGAAAGGAAGTGCAAAACACACACACACACATACAAATACTGCCTCTTTGCCCTGAAGCTCCTCACCCACTAACCCAGTCTCTCACGTTCCCTCAAGCACTTTGTAAGCCATATTCTCCCAGGTTGTCCCCTTGCCCTGTCTTCTAACCCGCTTGCCACTCACATTTCAACTCCCTGTACTAAGCTTCTATCCCATCACTTCCCAGAAGCTGATCCCCTGCCAATTATAACAGTAATCCAGAAGGGAAATGATAGTAACCTGAGCTAGGATAGTGATTGTAGCAAGGGAGAGAAGTAGTTTGAATCAAGAATTATTTTGGAGCTAAAATAAACTAGACTTTCCTTAGGAAGAGGGAGATTTCTGGCTGGAGCAACTGGGTGGATGGTCATGTTGTTAATGAAACAGGTCATGCAGGTCTTTGAGGGGGTAGTCATTAGACATATCCAGACCCTTGTATGCATGTGGGCCATCTGTCCAGGTTGAGACATCTAATAGGCCAAGAGATATGGACAGTAGAGCTCAGACCCATATTCCACCTCTATATTCAAACTCTATATTCCGCCTCCTTAAAATGTCTCATATGCATCCCTCCAGCCTGTTCATCTGGATAGTTGCAATTATCTTAATGACTTCCTGCTAAACTCTGGCACCTTCAAACCCATCCTCTATAGCAACTGCTAGGATGATCTTTCTAAAACAGAGTTCAGCATCTTTCAGGGACTACTCCTGGCCCACAAGTGTCTACCTCTTTGACTTTATCCCTTGCTACCCATGCCCCTCTCTCCCTTCTCCATCCTCCCCTCTGTCACCGTGTCTTTCATCCATACCTAACCATGTCAGGCCACAGGCTAGCCAGCCAGATCTCCACCACTGGGCGTTTGCTCACACTATTCCTTTTACTTGAATGTTCTTCCCACACCCTCTGCCTGCTGAATAGCATTCATGGCAAAGATCATCTTCTCTCTGAAGAAGACTTCCTGCCCCTAGCTGGACCATTCCCTCTACCCCTTTTGTACCCTGTGTTATTGTTAGTTGCTGTCAAGTTAGTTGGCTTCAACTCATGGTGACCTTATGTGTAGCAGAACAAAACATTGCCTGGTCCTGCACCATCTTCATGCTCATAGGTAAGTTTGAGTTCATTGATGCGACCATTATGTCAATCTGTCTTATTGAGGATTTCCATCGTTTTACTTGGCCCTCTACTTTACCAAACATGGTGTCCTTTTCTAGCAATTGGTCCTTCCTGATGACGTGTTTATATTGAACAAGTTTCTGTTGTGATCCATAGAGTTTTCATGGGCTAATTTTCAGAGATAAATCACCAGGCCTTTCTTCTTAGTCTGCCTTAGTCTGAAAGCTTTGCTGAAACCTGTCCACCATTGGTGACTGTGCTGGGTATTTGAAATATTGGTGGCATAGTTTCCAGTGTCATAGCAACATGCAGGCCACCACAGTATGCCCAACTGTAACCTGCGCACACTTAAAATTTAATTCCCATAATAATAGCTTTAACTTTATTTACCTTCTCTCTCCCCTACTTGGTTGCAGACTCCTTGCAACAGACACCATAATTCATTTATATTCCTAGTCCTTGGCACAGTACCTGGCACATAGTAGATTTTAATAATTTCTTGTTAATCGAGTAAATAGTTCCTTTTGCTTTTTTCAGGTGGCCTTTTGCCAATGATCGATTGTTTTTGTAATCATCAGAGAATCATAGCCTTCATTCTTCTGAACACTTATGTTGTTGTTATTAGTTGCTTTCAATTCCAGCTTGTGGTGATCCCATATGTGCAGAGTAGAACTGTTCCATAGGGTTTTCAAGGATGTGACCTTTCAGAAACAGATCACCAAAGCCTTTCTTCCTGGGCACCTCTGGGTGGGTTTGAACCACCAACCTTTTGCTTAGTAGTCCAGTGCTTAACCATTTGTGCCACCAGACATTCCTCAGCAGTTATAAAGGTATATTTTTGCAGCATGGATTTATTGATAGGTGGCCTGGTTTCACGTGTAATATCTGAATAAACTTTTGTAGTGTATTAATGAAAGTAGTGGATATAATTGAATTACCCTCCACTTGGATTGGCCCAGAACAGGAGGAGGAATTGCAAAGCTGAGCATCCCACTGTGTGTGTAGTAAAATGTGGAGGCTTAGCGTGATTTCAGACTTCTGAGTTTATTTACTCTGGGCATAATTGATTTGACTTTTTTCTGGAGCTTCTATGCTCTCCCTCTCTCTCTACCGAGGGAGCTGCACTAGGTTCTCGCTCTGAGGAGACAGTTGGGGGGCTGGCGCTGGGTTCGCTGCCAGGAACCTGCTGCCATTATTTCAGAGACAGGCTAATAGTATGGAGCTGAGTGTGTTGTGTGGTTTTTGTTTTGCCTTTCCGCCCTCCCTGGAATGGCAATTCTCACTGTCTTGGAAGAAAGAGGCTTAGTGATACCATTGAAAATAAAACCTTTGGACATGGAACATAAACTCTCGGTGTATTTAATTATTCACTAGGAGCTACTGAAATACCCAAGTGATTTGGTTTTCATTTTAGCTCAAGACCTGTGCTGGCCATTGTGAGAACCCAGATTTGGCCACAAAGCAGAAAAAATAAGTGCCATTGAAACCTAAGGCTCCCAAGACACATAATGGCGAAGCCTGAGTTGGAAGCAGGTTATTAAAAAACCTAAGGAAAATACTAAAATTAAAAAGGAGGGTGGTTTCAGGATAAAGTAATTCTTCATGGTAATATTCCATTTCTCCTGTTTGATGAGAGGCAATATGCTGGTCAGTCTTCAACCCTATGAGATAAGCATTGTTACCACCATTTTCTAAGGAGCCCCGGTGGCACAAGGGTTAAGCACTTGGCTGCTAGCCAAAAGGTTGGTGGTTTGAACCCACCCCGCCGCACCACAGGAGAAAGACCTGATGATCTGCTCCCATAAAAATTACAGCCTAGGAAACCCTATGGGGCAATTCTACTCCGTCACACAGAGTCACTATCAGTCAGAAATCGACTTGAAGGCACCTAACAACAACCACCACCACCGTTTTATAGATTCAGGAACTGGGACTGAGAGAGGATCGTGAAGTTTCACCAGGTCAACAGCCAGTAGTGAGAACTGGAATTTGCACTTAGGTCATTGGACTCCAAATCTCAGGCTCTTTCCAGTTCTCCAGCCTCTTGTCTCTGGGCTTGGAGTTGATTGGCACAACAGTGCTGCTGTCTTTCTTGACGTGGAGGGAAAGGAGATAGAATGAAACGGAGACTGATTAGAGGGCACGGGAAGTCCAGGGATATCAACCAAGTGGTCATACTCTGTTATGATCTTCCTAAATCTAGCCTTGTCAGGAAGCCTTTCCTAAAAATGAGAGTGGCTACACCTTCCCTCTCATTTTATTACCTAACTTTATATACAGTTAACATTGTCTTTATTAGATTGTAAATCCTCTGAAGACCAAGGCTGATGCTTATCTATATATCACCATATTATGAAATATTTGATTGATACACAAGCTATGTTATTTAAAAGAGTATATGAGCCCAGTGAGGAGCCCTGGTGGTGCAGTGGTTAAAAGCTCGGCTGCTAACCAAAAGGTCAGCGGTTCGAATCCACCAGCTGCTCCTTGGAAATCCTCTGGGGCAGTTCTCCTCTGTCCTATAGGGTCACTATGAGTTGGAATTGACTCGATGGCAGCGGGTTTGGTTTTTTTGGTTTATGAGCCCAATGAAGGTATCATAGCAAGGCTTTCCAGATTTCAGATGTGGTGATTAGTTTCAGAGCTGGTGATATGAGAAGTGTCATGCAGAAGTGTTTCAGAAGTTCAGAGGAGGTTCGGAACCTACCTGCCAGGCCTCCAGCTCCCTTTTATTATTACAACCACAGAAGCATAAAGTGCATTAATCATAGACTGTTATAAAGTCATGTAAACTATTTAATGTACAGCAGTATAAGACAAGTGCATGCAAATAAGATGTTTCTACTATTACTTGCATCTTTTTTGGAGAAAAAAATTGTTGATTTAATATATACTGAGAAAACAAAAGCAGTTCATCCTCTTAGATGTTAGAAAGCATCTAACTCAAGGGAGAAAATGTCTTTCAACATTCACATTGATTGATTCATTCATTCAGGAAATATTGCCAAACACGTTTAAGTGCCAAGCTAATGCTGGGCACAGTAGATGTGGTGACTAAGACGGACAGGGTCTAGTTGTTAGATAGAATAGAAAAACAAGCAGGTGAAGACAGTAGATTTTTTTGGTTGGGGAGGAAGAGGGCTTTCCTTCTGCATTTTTGGATTTGCCGTATACTGGGTACATCTATCAAATTGGTAAAACCTTTGCTTGATGCTTCTCTGTAGTTTTTCACATCATAGTGAGCAGGTAAATATTTCACCATTTTATAAATTAGTATATTGTATAACTATATCTGAACCACTTAGGGCTTGCTTCATGTCCCAATGACCTAATTTTAAACAATTATACTGCTGCTTTAATTTTTTTTAACTTTATTGTGTAGAAAATATACATAACAAAACATAAGCCACCTCAACAATTTCTACACATACAATTCAGTAACACTGAACACATTCCTCAAGTTGTACAATCATTCTCGCTATCTTTTTCCAAATCATTTGTACTACTTGGAGAAATCTTCTGGTTCATGGTCAATATGGGATGGAGCAGACCTTATCCTTTTGGATGTTTTCTTTGGTATGGCACTGGGCCATAAATAAAACATTTTTTAATGAGGTTGTTACCCAACTATAAGTACAGAATTTATAAAATCTTAAAGCTTCCAGGAACAAAATGAAAAGTCAGTCCTGGAGACTTCCTGTTCTTTACATAACCACCAATTCTCGCCCTGATATCCCTCATAATTTGTGGTAAACATTTCACCTAGCTGGAATATCTTTGTGTACTGGGTGACTGTGATAGTAAGTAATGCATTTCCAGAGAGGGGGAAAAATAGAAACACCCTTAAAAATAAGATTCATTACAATGGCTTCATGAGATATGAACCAAGGCATATATTTGTTTCGATTATTACACCAAATCAGAACAGAAATATTTATAATATATCAAGTAAATGAGACTACGAGAAAAGATGGGTATTTCTACCTAAGAATTGTTTTCTCATGCGTCGGTTCATTATAACCATTTTTTTCCCCACAAACAAGAGTACTGCCCTTTATTTTTATGCCTCTACAGTTCTATTTGTGTTGTTCTGTGAACCCTTACACACACATTTTACGTGTCCAGGGATTTAGAATGTGGCAGTCCAGAATACGGGTTCAAGTCTTGTTTCTGTCACATATTGGCTCTGTGATCTGGAGAAGGTAACAACCTTAGTAAGCCTCAGTTTATTCATCAGTAAAATAGGGCATTATAACTATTTTTTTAATACACGAAAATTTAAAAGTATCTTTACAGTATTTCCAAACCTTTAAGTGGGTTCTTCCTTCTCGTGATGCATTCACACCAGTTGCCCTGCAGTTGATTCCAGCTCATGGTGGCTGCGTGTACATCAGAGTAGAACTGTGCGCCATAGGATTTTCTTTTTGTTTATTTATTTTATTTTTTTGTTTATTGTTGTGGTTTAAGTGAAAACTTATATTTCAAGTTAGTCTGTTATACAAAAATTTATACATACATTGTTACATGACCCTAACTGCTCTCCCTATACTGTGACAGCACACTCCTCCTTTCTACCCCTGATTTCCCCTGTCCATTCAACCAGCTCCTGACCCTCTCAGCCTTCTCCTCTCACCTCTGGACAAGAGCTGCCCATTTAATCTCACGTATCTACTTGAGCTAAGAAGCACACTCTTCACAAGTATCATTTTATGTCCCAAGTTGGCCTCGGAAATTGTTTTAGTTCTGGGCTGACAGAGAGTCCAGGGGCCATGCCTTCTGGGGTTCCTCCAGTCTCAGTCAGACCATTAAGTCTGGTTTTCTGACTAGAGTTTGAGTTCTGCACCCCACCTTTCTCCTGCTCCATCAGGGACCCTCTGTTGTGTTCCCTGTCAGGGCAGTCGTTGGTGGTAGCCAGGCACCATCTGGTTCTTCTGATCTCAGATTGATGAAGTCTCTGTTTTATGTGGCCCTTTCTGTCTCTTGGGCTAATATTTTCTTTGTGTCTTTGGTGTTCCATAGGATTTTCAATGACTGATTTTTCGGAAGTAAATGGCTAGCACTTTGTTTCCAGGCACCTCTGGGTGGACTCGGACCGCCAACCTTTCAGTTAACGACTGAGCGTGTTAACAGATTGCACCACCCAGGGGCTCCTGATACATACACAGTAGTGTTCATAATACTTCTTAAAAAGTAGTTGGGAAGTATTGGTTTAGAACATAACTCACTGCTGGGATTGGGAGGCCTGGTCCTTGAGGAAGTACTGAAAAGAAATGCTACGAGGTAGGCCTAGTACAAGTGAAGCTACAATTTTTTAAGGCCTTACAGTATTTTGAGTATGTAACACATATTATTCTTAATCTTTCCTTCAGTGCTTCAAAGATGGGAAGATAATGTAACCTTTGTATCTTCTTCTAGTCTGTAGATTCTGTCTCTCCTTTGAGAGCCTAGCTCAGGTTCCAAACCCATTTTGAGGAAACACTTTTAAACTTCTGTCTCTTGTGTTAGGGGGCATAAAGCATAATTATGATAGCAAACACTTATTTGGAGCTTTCAGTGACATAAGAACTATGGTAAATAAACACTTTCATTAAATTCTTACAACACCAATAAGAAGCAGGCATTGTTCTTATCTCCATTTACAGATGAGGAAATTGGCACAACGGAGAGGTTAGGTGACTTGCCCATGATCACACAACTAAGTGAGTGCCAGAGCTAAATTTAAGTCCAGGTCACCTGCTTCCAGTCTCCGTACTCTGTGCCTTTTGGGGGTTTGTAGATTCATATAGGGGTTGCAGCAACAGTTTAAATGAATCCTACAGATTTTTTTTTTTGGCTTAACAGACACAATATTTTCAAAGGAAAGAGAATTTGAATGGCATCTAGACAAGACATGCACTACTTCTCCAATTAATCACAAGCTCCATCAACCTTAGAACACTGCATCTGGCTGCTTCACACATTCTAGTTATCTGCATGGTCACTAAAGGTATTTGAGTCAGGGCCACTGATAATGTGGTTTCATTTGTCAAATTCTCAGCCCATTTGCAGCACTTAGTAGGTGCTCACACAATTTTAGTTGCTTTTCCCCTTCCCAGTCCATAAAGTACAGTTTTCAGGGAGTTTCGTATATATTGGCTCAGTGTCTGTTATCTTACTGCTCTGATTGTAAACTCTCAGGGGGCAGGTGCCTCATCTTGTATTGAGTGTTGATTCCCTTTGCTGAGAGTGAAAGACTTCAATTTCAGCTTCCAAAGACTGAGGGAAAAGGGTAGACATGTTTCTTTATTTCTTCTGCTGTGAATTTAGGGGTTAAAAAAAAAAAAGACAAGCCATCAGATCTTATTATAAATACACTGGAGTCCTATGGATCCTGGGGGCTTTTCACACAGTGAGCCTCTGCTTGATGGGCCGGACCACAGGATCCACCCTTGCTGCCTTACCGGGGCAGGCACCAGATATTCCATATGTGCTAAGTGGATACTGAGAAAGGCAATGCTGACGCTTTAAAATAAATTAAGGAACTTTTAACATTTCAAGGGGGAAATTGGCAGTTTCCCAAGCGACATAATTACAGGACAGTGTGTAATGTATAATTAAACTTAACTATGAAGCAAATGATTGGAATAAAGCTTGGTGGCACATCATTTTTTTTTTTTTTGTTCCCCTCGTGCTGACAGATCCTCCCCTCCCCTTGTCCCTGAAACTGTTTCAACAGCAATTGCTCCTAATTTTTTAAATGAAATTATATGTTGCCAGTTAAAACATACAGCTTTGTGTAAAGGAGAATTTTTATTTGAGTGACATTTTCCTTCTAGGTGATCCGAAGCATGGGTTCAATTTAAAATAACAAGGACCCAAGGCACAGCCTTTTTGGAACTTTTAAAATGATTCTTTGTCCAATAATTCATTTAAATACTTTATTCTTTGCTCTTATTTGTCTTCTTTCTTTGATCAAGGTCCACAGCTTGGAGGCTTGTTTTTATGTACAGTTTTTCGTTTTAAAAATAGTGGCATTAGTTTTGTCAATTGTGAATAACCAAGCTGTTACTGCCAAACAATTGGGACCACTTCAGAGCGTGAATAGATGTGATTAGGTTTACTAATTGAGCTGGACAACGGGATTTCTAACTTCCAAAGCCAAGGATTTGAATGGAATGTGTCCTGCCTCAGGATGAGATCACTGCTGAACTTGGGCTTGGCTTCATATCAGAAGAGCCATCATCTGAGAGACAACAGGGTAATTCGACATAAATTAATGGGCTACAGGATGTAGTGGTAGGTCCTGTCCAGGTTCAAGCCACTTGGGATCACCAGTTGAGTTCCTTTGGTACTGGATTTGGTATCTGAAGTCTGAAGCAGGTCCAAAACCTTTATTCTATCTTGGTACCAGTCCAGGAGTCCCTGGGTGGTGTAAATAGTTAACGCGCTTGGCTGCTAACCGAAAGGTTGGAGGGTCAAATCAGCCCAGAGCTGCCTCAAAAGAAAGGTCTGGTGATCTACTTCCAAAAACTCAGCCACTGAAAACCCTACGGATCACTACAGAATATAGTGCTGGAAGATGCGCCTCCTAGATGGGAAGGCACTCAAAATCCATAGTGCTGGAAGATGCGCCTCCTAGATGGGAAGGCACTCAAAATCGACAGTGACCGCAACAGTGGACTTGAGCCTACCAACAGTGATCATGAGGATGGAGCAGGACCTGGCAACACTGCGTTCTGTTGTACATGAGATCGCCGTGAGTCACAGCAGACTCGGCAGCAGCTAATAACAATACCAGCTTTGTGTTTACTTGCTGTTTCCCTGCACTAGAGTGTAAGCTCCAGGAGGGCAGGGACTCCTGTTGTGTCATTGCTGTATTCCTAGTGCCCAGAGCAGTGGCAGCACACCAAAGGTACGCTATACACATTTTTTAATGAGTGCATGAATGAGTGAGTTGGAAGGACCCTACCAGGAAGCTGTGGTTTTCTGCCTTGTGGGTGGAGCCCTGGTGTAGCAGTGGTTAAGAGCTTGGCTGCTAACCAAAAGGTTGGCAGTTCAAATCCACCAGCTGCTGCTTGGAAACCCCATGGTGCAGTTCTACTCTGTCCTATAGGGTCACTGTGAGTCGTAATAGACTTGATGACAATGGATTTTTGGCTGGATTTCCAGTCACCTTGAAGGAGGAAGCCGGGGAAACAGGCTTCCATCTGGAGCATGCTCTAACCTCCCGGGCTGCAGCCGTACCTGGCCTGTGTCCATCTTGGAATGGAAACCAAATTAGCAGCTATATTGGTTGGCCCACCAAAACGGCCTTGCCCTAGATATGCTAATACTTTAGTGAATCACTGCTGACTTTTTTTTTTTTTTAATGTAGTCATGCGACCAAAGCCCAGCCAGTTAGAAACCTGCCTACCAAATCAGAGGCATTTTGTATTGGTATAATAAGATTTAGGTGATAATGTCCCAAAATGTCCCATTGTATTCTGTAAAAATAGCTTCTCCTTCGGAACTGCAGTATACCTGGTGAGTGCGGGAGAGTTTGACATTGTCAGGTATTTTATTTTTACATTGACCTTAACTTTATCAACTTTTCCCCTGCAATGATAAAACCCAAGATTCCAAAATTTAGTATAAATCATAACTAACAGATAATGCTTTTCTTGTACTTTAAAAAGCATCTGAAACAATTTTAGTCACAGATGTAACAGCCGTAACAACTTCTTTCTAGTTTGTTGATGAAATGCTGTTCTGTTGCAAGGGTCCTGTTACCTGGAGGCTTTTAGAATCTGAGACCCTGGTGTATGTCATTCATACCTGTCTACAAATTTGCAGTTATCAAGATTGGGAGAGTCGGGCTGGCTGAGCTTTCAGTTTTTGAATGTCCATTTCCCTGTGTTCCAGGACCTTTGCATATGCTGCTCCCTCTGACTCGGCTCCTCTTCCCCTCTTGCCCACTTGACGCCCATTCATCCTTCAGGACCTCAGACTATGTCAGCCTCCTCTTTTACTGGCTTTGTTTCCATGTTACTTCCTTTGTAGCACTTACTCAGTTGGGAATTATACAATCATATGTTTGATTATTTGATTGTTACCTCTCTCAAACATGAAATTGTGGGGGATCATGCCCATTTTTGCTCTGAGTTCTCACTATCTAGCGGTTGGCCATGTAAATTATTCATTAAATGAATGATGAAAGAACTGATGTGTTCAACCCTTGGCCAATGTAGCTTCCCTTCTTTTCCCCTCTGATGCCCTTTATGGCCGTTAAGTGATATGTCTCGGATGATCAAAGCGGAAGGCAGACTTGGAAAGAGTGAATCTACCTTTCAGTGAACTGGTGGAGCCAACAAAATGGCCACAGTGCATTAAAACCGATGAGCTACATGATATTAAGCCTGATGTAAAGTCTCAGTTCTAAAGCCATGAGGATATCTCTGTGTTACATGGACAGACATGGGTTCTATATGAGCAAGTGACTAAGAAGACCAATGATTAGTTAATTATTTGGGCAAAGGAGTCAGTTCTACTGACAGCTTGGTAGCTTGAGGTTTTCCTCTGTGTATAATGGGGGAAAAAAGCTAAAATATATAGAGTAATTAAAGTGTACCAGGTGCCGTTCTGAGCATTATATGTATACTATGTCATTGAATTCTCACAGTAACTCTATTAGAGACTATTATTATACATTTTCCAGATGAGGACACTGAAGCTTAGAGAGATTAAGTAACTTGTTTATTCTTTTTTAAAAATTTTATTGTGGTAAAATATATATAATTTTAAAAAATTACCGTTTGAACCCTTTTCAAGTGTACAGTTCATTGGCAGTAATTACATTCACCACTATTTATTTCCAAAAGTTTTTCATCACCGCGAACAGTAACCCTGTATGCCTTAAGTGATAACCCCCTCCCTCTTCCCTCGGCCCCTGGTAACCTCTAGTTAACTTATGTCTCTATGCATTTACCTATTTGAGATATTTCATATAAGTGGGATCATACAGTATTTGTCCTCTTGTGACTGACTTATTTTATTCAGCATATGATTTCAAGTTCATCCATATAGCATGTATCAAAACTTTGTTTTTCTTTATGGCTGAATGACATTTCATTGTAGGAATATACCCTATTTTGTTTATCCATTTATCCAATGATGGTCACTTGGGCTGTTTCCACCTTATGGCTATTGTGAATAATGAACATAGGTGTACAACTCTTTGTCTGAGTCCCTGCTTTCAAGTCTTTTGGGTGTATACCTAGGAGTAGAATTGCTGGATCATATGGTAATTCTGTGTTTAACTTTTTAAGGAACAGCTAAACTGTTTTCCACAGTGGCAGCACCATTTTACATTCCCATCATCAAGGAACGAGGGCTCCAATTTTTCCACATCCTTGCCAACATCTGTTATTTTCCACTTTTCTGATAATAGCCCTCCTAGTGGGTGTGAAGTGAACTTGCTCTTTCTTACAATAGATAGTAAATGGCACAGCTGGAATTTGGACCTAAGCAGTTCCGGGTGGTGACTTTTTAGTATTTTACATTTAATTCAGTGGTGTACTAGTAAATAAGTTAAAAAAAAAAAAAAAAAGCCCTGATTTACAGTGTATAGCGTTTGCCAAGTCTGTGGTCTGAGGCGCAGACTTGTAGACCTTTGGGTGGTGGGAGGGTTCCTGGAGATAAGGATGTAAGTGAAAAGGAAGAGCTCGGCACCTGTCAACTACAGCCAAGTCTGTGGCCATGACTGATTTCAAGCTACCAACAGTTTATGGCTTGCACAATTTTTGGAAGTTAAACAATTGTCTGGTCAGAGAGCTGTAGCATGCCACTTAGCTGATCCTTCCAGTGCTTTTGCTTTCACATGCGTCATCTCATTTGCTCTTCTCAGCAGTATGATGAAATATGTATGATAAGTCAGGTTAACCTCATGTCTTGATCTTTTAAATGGGTGAGTGGTCACCTGTGAGTAATGTGCTCCCTTAAACAATTAACTATATGAGACCATATGGTCAATAGTTACCCAAAAGAAAAGATGAGAAGGCAAGAAGGGGAAGGGAGGCTAGATCAATGGAAACAGAAAAACAGAATGGAAATAATGGAATGCCGACACATTGTAAAAATTGGAACCAGTGGCATGAAACAATTTGTTTAAAAATTGTAAAACCAAACAAAAAACCAAACCCGTTGCCATCGAGTCAATTCCAACTCATAGCGACCCTATATAGGACAGAGTAGGACTGCCCCATAGGGTTTCCAAGGAGCAGCTGGTGGATTCAAACCGCCAACCTTTTGGTTAGCAGCCAAGCTCTTAACCACTGTGCCACCAGGGCTCCAAAATTGTTAAAGGGGAACCTAATTTGCCATGCAAACTTTCACCTTGAACACAATACAATATTATTAAGAAATAAAAAAGAAATGGGTGAGTGGCCTGTCTAGTTGGCAGTGCTAGTAAGTGGTGAGCTTGGAGGTGGTGCTCTTTCACTCTTACCAATTCACTCTGGGTAGGAGCTGGAGGAGGACACAGAAATTGACCAAGAGCCCCAGGGAACCCACTGTGGGAGGACCAAAGAACTAACACAAGGTAGCGGCCCCATGTGGCTCAAGGGCATTTGATTCAGTGGAATGTGGTGGCAGTAGGTGAGAAGGGATAGGAAATGAGTGGCAAGCCTCTCTGACACCATCAGTGTTATACTTGACTTAGGAATTCTTCCCCAGGGAGCCCATAGTTAACCCCCATCCTCAACACCCTCTAACCATGGAAGGGTGCAGCTGCCTCTGGGTGAGAAAATCCTGGGCTCTTGCTGCATTAGGGTGTAGCTGCAGCCAGTTCACGTCTGGGGTGGGGGTGGGGGCTGGAGCAGTGGAGCCAACTGGGTGAGGTGGGTGCCCTGCTGGCCATTTCCTGCCCCCATCTGAGGAGAAAGCCCAAGGTATACAGATTTTCTTTTTGCTTCCTAAGTCCAGATGGACCAGTGAAATGATTTTAAAGGGAACACCCTCATATCGCTTCGAGGAGAAAGCCCAAGGTATATGGATTTTCTTTTTGCTTCCTAAGTCCAGATGGACGAGTGAAATGATTTCAAAGGGAACACTCTCATATTGCTTTGGGGAGTATGACTTGATACAGGCCTCTTGGATGATGGGTTATCAACGTATATCAAATGGCAAAAATGCTGAGAGATATCTGACCTAACATTTCCATTTCTAAAAATGTACTTTAGGGAATTCATTTTGTAAATGAACAAAAATTTCTGAGTGAGGATGTTTTTTATTAGCCTTGGGGGAGGCGCAGACTTGTAGACCTTTGGGTGGTGGGAGGGTTCCTGGAGGTAAGGATGTAAGTGAAAAGGAAGAGCTCGGCACCTGTCAACTACAGCCAGGTGGCTCTACCTCTTCACCTTGGCAGCCCTATGCACATTAGAATTTTAGGACTTGTGTCTTTTTTTTTAAAGAAAGGATTCTGAAATGAAGGAAAAAGTAAAGTCTTTCTTGGTATATATCATATGTAAGATAATTCATCTCCCTAATATTTAAGCACTCCTCCTATTTAATGTGTAGTCTGATTGGGGGCCGAGAGGAACTAGCCTCTCTGTGTACCAACTTGTACCTCATGTGGCATAAGAAGGGCTTGGTTCATGCCGGAAGGCAGTTTCCACCTGGTCAAGGTCGCTTCCTGGGATCCCAATACCATTCAGTGTTTTGGCCTGGAATATACTCTTCCTTTTTCCACCTATATCTTCAGGGATCTTTGTCAAGTTAGAAAGTAAGTAAGAGAAATGCCCTTGTTAACCTTACTCTAAGGTGAGCCTCATGGTTAAAAGAATATTTTCGAGTCTTTTGTTTTCCACTTCTCACCAGAGAACATCAGAGTTAACAGAGAGGTTGGCCCATGATGAGGCAAGGAAAGCATGGTGCGTGTTAATGATATTTTTCCAGCTGGACCGGGGCACTTGGAATCAGAACTGTCAACAGATACGTGTGAGGGGAGGGAATTTTATTGGGGAAGTTATCACTTAGGAAACACAACTAGGTCTCTGTTATTACTCCAACCTGGAATGACGAGCAGTGAAGGCCCCTTTCAGATAGTCCTTCTGCCCCACGCACACCATGATTACTGGGGCCTCATGTGTGGGTGACAGGAGGATGAGGGGTGGAGCCAGCCTGTGGGGTTGTGTGGAAGGGGACATTCCTTCCCTTGGAAGTTGGCTCCCTGTCATCTCATACATTCTCCTGCTAGTTCTCAGTCCTGGCATTTACAGGAAGCATTTATAGCAAATACTTGCCAAGTGTTTTCCATAAACATACAACTTAGGACTTTTTCACACATTCCAATGATTTGTAAATGTTTATTTCAAAATGCGCAAAGAAGGTAAGTGTGCAGTTTCCCCAAACAAGCCTCTGAAATGTGGGCCTTTGCTCAGTGAGAATTTGCTTCTGATTTTGTCCTTCAGCCTGGCCACATCTTCTCTGGAAGCTCAGGCAATAGGGGCAGATAGTTTCTAGATGAGTTTCCTTCACAGTGTGGATATGTGCCCAAACAGCTTAGTAACCTCTGGGCTCTAACTTCCCGCTTCATGGTGAAGGGTGAGTGAGGTGAGGGGTTTCTGGAAACATCTCATGAGCAGTTGCTTCTGATAAAAGCTGCAGGTGAAATAGAATGGGAAATTTGGATGACAGTGGATTCGAAGGTGATTGTAACTCACTTAAGATACATCTGCATTTATAGAAACAATCAATTATGGGAGTTAACCTGTTAAAACAGAGCAAGCTGGTGTTGATGTGAAGTAAGCCCTCCATGGGCAGCGCACTGTTGGCCGAGCCAGGGATCACAGTTGTTTCCTGCTTTGTGCATTCACTTGTTCACTAAGTATTTAATTAATGAGCACCACTGTGTGCACAACTCTGCTGCATATGAGAGATTCATAGATAGTGAGGCATGTTCCTGAGCTCAAGGACTTACCCCACCAGATGAGTTAAAATGTCACTACAATTGGGACAGAAAAGGAGAATCGCTGTAAGAAATATAGTTAAAGGGCTGTGGGGTTTGAGGGAAAAGAGTTGATCAGGTTTTATGGAGAAAGTGACATTTGAGTTGGGTCTGAAGGAGAAGGAATGTTTGGGTAGGTGGGGGAGGGGTGTGTAGGGCATGGGGTATCTGGAGAAGCTATTTCTGTAGAAGGGAAGAATGTCTCCAGTTGGGCATTCTCCTATGGGAGAGATCTTTCCTTAGCAGAAGTGGCCAAGATTTAGCATTTCTGTACGTAATGAGATGAATTCAATTTAAAAAGCTAGACTTAGCAAAGATTCCTCTTTAATGTATCTTTAACTGAGTAAAACAACTGATGGCCTAGTTTTTTAATCATTGTTGTTTGTTAGCTGACGTAGAGTCGGTACCTGAGTCATGGCGACCCCAAGCACAGAGGATCGAAAAGCTGCCTGGCCCTGCACCATCCCCATGATGACTGGTGGGTGTGACCGCTGTGATCTGGAGGGTTTTTATTAGCTGAATTTCGGAAGTAAATCATCAGGCCTTTCTTCCTAGTCTGGTTTAGTTTGGAAGCTCCACTAAAACCTGTTCAGCATCATAGCAACACACAAGCCTGCTTCCACCGACACATGGGTGGTGGCTGTGCTTGCGGTGCGTTGGCCAAGAATCGAACCTGGGTCTCCCACATGGAAAGCAAGAATTCTACCAATGTACTATCACTGCCCTCACAATTTTTTAATTAGGTTTCGATAAGTAATTTTCCCATTGTAGCTCATTTAGTATGTGTATAATTGGAAAATTAACATTTCCTATTTGAAAATATACTTCTGAAATGGCCAATGTATTATTTGTTTAGAGGAGGAAGACAAAATGGTTCTCTCTCTTATCTTCCCATCCCCTCAAGTCCAAGCCAGAGTGAATTTATAAATCTATGAGCTAAGTGAGGAAATGAGGTGTGATCAGACTTGCAGGAATTTATTTACCACTAGCTCTCCCAGAATGTGTTTGTTTAGTACAGTGAGTTATATCCAAATATGTTTCCGATAGTATATGTGGAGAGTAACTTTGCTTTAAGACTGCAGTAACTGTTAAGACAGTGGTGACAATCTCTCAGTAAGAAATTAAGCTCGAGAAATGTCAAGCCCAATTTTTCATCCAAGGGTGACTGTCAGACAAAACCAAACGTCTTGGTGTCTTTGCATTCCTGTGAAGGAGACAAGAGCCATTTGTATTTAGTAATGTGATGTTGAGAGAGTCAGAATTTTGCCCTGTGATCTTGTGATTTATTGCTAATATTGCCCAAGATGCAGAGGGGCTTCTCTGCCTCCATTTCCCAGTTGCAATTAATCTTTGTTATATTCCGTAGCTCACCTCTGGTTTGGAATGTTAAAAAGATGCCTCAGCAGAGGGTCTGGAACGAGTTCTCCTTCAAGACTGAGCTTACGGCTCTCCGTCTCCATGAAGTTTCCTACCTGCCCATTGCATCTCATGCAGATCTTCAATGCAGCATTTACTGTGGCGGGCCTTCTTTCCGAAAGCTTTTCTTTTTTTTGCATTTTAAAAGTAGTGCATGTTTTGTAAAAAATACAAATGATAAAGTAGTACATAAAAGAGGTACATGTCAAATAAAAGTCTGTCCACCCTACAAATCCCATCTTCTTGTGTCTTCCAAATAGATTGCAAGTCCTGAAGATGGCAATTTGTTCATGTATTCTTAGCCTCTAGCAAATTGTTTGAAGCCCTGGTGGCATATTGGTTCAGAGCTGGGCTGCTAAGCAAAAGGTCAGCAGTTCAAATCCACCAGCTCCTTGGAAACCCAATGGGGCAGTTCTACTCTCTCCTATAGGGTCACTGTGAGTCAGAGTAGACTGATGGAACATAACAACAACAACAGCAAATTACTCAGCAATCACTAATGGTTTAGAAATATTTATTGAATGAATGAGTTAACCAAAGGGTGATGTATTGTAGAGATGGTAGATTTAGGGAAGGATAGTATTTTGCTATTTAAAGCGTGGAGTTGTTGGGTGGTACAAACAGTTAACATGTTTGGCTGAAAGAGTGAAGGTTCGAGTCTACCTTCAAGTACCTCAGAAGAAAGGCCTATTGATCTACTTCCAAAAAATCAGCCATTGAAAACCCTACTATGGAGCACAGTTCTACTCTGATACACATAGGGTCACCGTGAGTTGGAGTTGACTCGACAGCAACTGGTTTTTAAAGCGTGATCCTTGGGCTTGCAAGTTCAGCATCACCTGGGAGCTTCATAGAAATGCAAGATCTCAGGCTCCATCCAGAACTACTGAATCAGAATCTGCATTTTAACAGGATTCCCCCAGTGATCTGTGAGCACTTTAATGTTTGAGAAGAACTGGGATAGTCCATACCTGCTAAATAGTTAAAAATGGTAGCTTTCAAAACAATTGTAAGGAAATGTATGGGATTTGTATTTAAGTATACGTATGCATGCAAAAGCTGGACAGTGAATAAAGAAGACTTAAGAAGAACTGACACATTTGAATTATGGTGTTGGTGAAGAATATTGAACATACGTGGACTGCCAGAAGAATGAACAAATCTGTCTTGGAAGAAGTACAGCCAGAATGCTCCTTAGAAGCGAGGATAGTGAGATTTCGTCTCATATACCAATCCCTAGAGAAGGACATCATGCTTGGTAAAGTAGAGGATCAACAAAAAAGAGGAAGACCCTCAATGAGATGAATTGACACAGTGGCTGCAACAATGGACTCAAACATATCTACTGTTGTGAGGATGGCGCAGGACTGGGCAGTGCTTCATTCTGTTGTACATAGCGTCAGTATGAGTCAGAAGGAGCTGATTAGATGGCACCTAACAGCAGTATATGCAGTGGAGGAGCCAGAGCTTCTCCATCCATGTATGCAGCAGGGCTTCGTAAGACTTTTACCCTTCACGCTCATCACAGACCCAGTACTGCTGTCCTTAGATGCAAGACTGTAATCCTGGGCCATTTCTGACCTATCACCCGTAACATCCCTATCTGGTCCGTCCTAAGCCCAGACTGATAAATAGAGACTTTCCATATCAGTCAAGAAAAGATCAGACCACAGTGTAGTGGTTAGAAGCCTTGCCTTTGGATTTAGGATGCCCAGGTTCATCACATCCTAAGTATGTAGTAGGCAAGTTATTTAAATTCTCCAAGGCTCAGTTTCCTCATCTGTGAAATGTATTCCTACTTTGATGGCTTGTGAGGACTAAACAAGATAAGCACTTGAGAGTGCCTGTGGTAATCAGTCAGTATTAAACCAATTGCTGTCAAGTTGGTTCTGATTCATGGTGACCCCATGTGTGTCAGAGTAGTACCGTGCTCCATAGGGGTTTTTTTTTTTCTTTTAATGCTTTTGTTATGGGAAATTTCAAACATACATAAAAACAGTATTATAGTACAGAACTGCCATCTGCCCATCATCCAGCAACAGCAACTCATGGCCACTTGTATTTCATTAATGTGCCCACCTACTCCTCCATCTGCAGTTATTTTGAAAATCTAACATACCGTATTTTTCATAGGTAAATACTTCAATGTGAATCTCTAAAAGATAAAGGCATTTTAAAAACCAAAAATACAATATCACCGTTTGCCCCTTCCCCAAAATTAACAGTGATTCTCCAATATTATCAAATAACCCATCAGTATTCAAATTTCCCACATCTCCCTCTCCTTTTTTTACTGTTGGTTTGTTTCAGTCAGAGTCCAAATAAGGTCCACATGTCACAGGCATTGCAGCAAGATTCACAATAGCCAAAAGGTGGAAACAACCTAAATTCTCCATAGGGTTTTCAGTGGCTAATTTTTCAGAAGTAGACACGCAGGCCTTCCTTCCAAGGCACCTCTGCGTGGATTCGAACCTCTAACCTTTTGGTTAGCAGCTGTGCATTAACTATTTGCACCACCCAATGTTTGCATCCTTAACTCTTACTAATGATGTTTTTTATTAGTCACAGGTAAAACAAACCAAAATCACCCCATTTATTTCTTCTTCCATCTACTTTCCTCACTTGGCACATCTTTAAAAATGGGTGGTTTGCTAGTGATGAAAACTGGGAGCCTAGAAGTTGCATAACTCTAAATCAGTGGTTCTCAAAGTGTGGTCTCTGAACTTGAAGCATCCACATTACCTAGGAATTTATTAAAAATGCAGATGCTTGGGCTGACCCTAGAACTACTGAGTCAAAACTCTGTGAGTGAGATTCAGCAATCTATGCTTTAATTAGCCCTCCTGATGATTCTAATGCAAGGTCAAGTTTGAGAACCCCTACTTTAAATAAATAAGACGTTACCTCACCAAGCCTGTGGTGATGCCCAGGAACATGTGTACTGACACAGAGGGGAGGTTTGGAACCCAGTTTGTTTGATGAGGCATCAGCTGGGGAATCACGCCTGCTGCCTCTGGCTTTCATAATCGGCAGCAGAGCTGATTCCTCTGTTTCCCTCAGTGATATCAGGGTCACTGCACAGGCATGAACACAAGTCATCACTGCCCTTATTGATTTCTTTCCCCCCTTTGTGCTTCCCCAAAAGCCACCTGACACCCAAAGGGGAGGGCTTTCAAGCAGAGCGCAGCTGAGGCTGCTCTGTGTGTTTCACACATCCTGCCTCTGTTAAACACTACACCAAAGTGCAGGGAGCATTTCTTTTTGGTTGATTAATGTTCGATTTGAGGTCTATTGTGAACCTCCAGGCTTTAATTACTACACCATTACCCAGTCAATTCCTTGCCATTTTATATTTATGGCCTTTATTATGCCTCTGTATGTGCAATTGCCTAATTTTGTTCTGGAAGGATTTCACCTCATTAGCTGAGTTTTATACCATTCCTCTCATTTGTCCAGATTGTTATTTATCTTGGTTCCCTGTGTGCATTTTCTACTTTGTGCTTTCACCAAATCTGACCCCTTATACACTCTTTTTTCTCTTTTTGCTGGGGTGCATTGTTCTTTTGCCCTTGGAAGCAGCTCTTTAAGTTTTTGCAAACTCTGCTCCTGGTGTTATTTTGCCTGGTCATCTGCTGTGCTCACACCCTTTCCCTGGAAGCTGCCAGCCTGCCGAGTGCCCATCTCAGCTGCTTGGTGTCCTTGGCCTTGTCCAAGGCCGTGAGGGCTAGCTCACTCACCTTGGAGGCCAGTTACCAGTCAGGGAAGGTGAGAGTGTGAGGCTTTTCTCTCTCTTTTTTTTTTTTTTTCAAGAGTGCACTTCTAAAAATAATTTGTAAATATTCTTTTGCTTCACTAGCACACCCTCCCTCAACCCCCCAGTGCCTCAGGAAAGTTTAGGATCTGGTTCACTTGCATATTTTCTTGGTTTCAGCCCCAAATCTACCGAATCAAACTCTGGGGAGTAACCCAGCAATCTGTTCAATAAGCCCTCCCAGTGATTCTGAGGCACGCTAAAGCTTGAGGATCACTGTTCTAAAGAGATGTTAAAAGCAACCCTGGAAACCTGTCTAAGTCAGAAATAATATTTATTCCACCTGAGTCATTACTTCACCAGAGGGCGGGATTGGTAATCTCTGCAGCAGTTGCGGTTTGTTTTCTGTTGTGTTATTGTTCTCCCCAACAGCTTTGCCCTAGAGCTATAAGAAATATTTCCAAAAAGCAAATGGCAAAACCCCAGGGCAAGAGCTTCATGGAATTATTATAACAATAGTCATTGGCCATCAGTCTTCTCCATCATTAAGTGTTAACAGTGTTTCAGGCAGTTTTTTTTTTTTTTTTCTCTCTCCCTATTTAATCTTTACGTCCATGTGCAGGTATGTGTTCCTGTCCCCATTTTTAAAGGAGAAAACTGAGGTTAAGGAAGGAGTACAAAGTCACCAAGCATGTTAGAAGACTCAGGGAGAGCATTTCTGTCCAGAACCACAACACTATCCACTCATAACACCATGTTGCAAACTTTCCTGATCAGAGCTGTGTCATTATTTATACAAAACAAAAGCAAAAAGAAAAGAAAACAATTGTTGTTGAGTCCATTCCAACTCATGGCAACCTCATGTGTTACCGAGTAGAAATACTCCGTAGTGTTTTCATGGCTGTGACCTTTTGGAAGCAGATCACCAGGCCTTTCTTCTGAGGCACCTCAGGGTGAGTTTGAAATGCCAGCCTTTCAGTTAGTGGCCAAGCACTTAACCATTTGCCCAACCCAGGGACACCTATCACTATTTCATCTTTTTCTCCATAGGAATCAGTATAATGTAGCAGCTAAGAGCGTGTGCTCTGCAGTGAAGCCACCCAAGGTCTACTCCTGGGTCTTTTCATTTCTGTGCTTTGTGACCTTGGAAAAATTACACAACATCTCTTAGAATCAGTTTCTCTGTCTGTAAAGTGGGGTGGCGGTAGTACTGTCATGTGTGTTAGTACAAGGGTGTTGCATGAGACGATCAGTGTTAAGCACTTGGAACAGATCTTTGGAGGTGAATGCAGTCAGCGAATGCTTCTTTAAAGCTAGTCTCCTTTAGGCTTATTTACCTTGGGGCCTCTCTTCCCTGACTGTAAAATGGGGATTTGGAGCAGGCAGACTGGCAGCCCTTGGCTTTAAACTTCCTGTGATTCGGATTTGTTCTGCTTCATTTTCCTGTTTGGAATACTTCCTACAATTTTAGTGTTCCTCTTTCTCTACCCATTTAAAATCATCACATTAAGGCTTTGACATGTTTGTTTAATTTTATGGACTTGCTCAAAATTCTTGGTCACAATTACCCTCTTGTATAGCCCCGTTGAGGCAGCTCGGTGTTCTTTCCAAGGTTTTGCTGTGGCTTTCCAGGGACCAATCATCATTATCATTGGTACCCAGGGAGAACATAAGAGAAGTGACTTCTTAATGGTTCCTTAGTCTCTGTAAAATGAAGGAAAATTGGGCTCCGTTTTCAGCCTTGGAAGAGGTCTGGGTTATGGTGATGGGATCTAAGGGCAGATGCTTCATTCCAGGATGTTCCATTATCTGTTGCTAATGTAGAACTACTCCTGTATTGGAATGAGAGTGGAGGCCTCATGAGTTAAATAAGGCTTTTTTTGTTGTTGTTGGCTTAACATGGGAGAAGATTGGCATTTCACTTTAGTGGGTCAGGAGATGAGTTTTATAGGTTTGTGGAGTCCCTGTGTGGTGCAAACAATGCGCTTGGCTGCTAACCAAAAGATTGACAGTTGAGTCCATCCAGAGGCAGCTTGAAAGAAAGCCTTAGCAATCTGCTTCCAAAAAAATCAGCCATTGAAAAACCCTATGGAGCAGAGTTCTACTGTGACACACATGGGGCCACTGTGAGTTGGATCACCTTGATGGCAGCTGATTGGTGAGGGTTACAAGGGCTTCTGGGACTGTTGTTGTTCTATAGTGGCCAGGATTGTTTAGTATTGTGACTTTCTTTATTGCCAAAAACATCATGCCATGAAGTGACTTGTTCTTCAGGGTTCTTGATCATTCCTTAGGCTTGTACCACCTGGCACTCCTGTGAAAGAGTCCTGCTTGAATATGAGCACACGGGACTTCCTGTCTTGCGTTGTTGGGGGAGCTCAGTGCTGACAGCACCGCTTCATCTATATGCCTCTCATGCTAAAACATCTAGAGGGCCCCCTGCTTCCTTTTTTGGGTCCCCAGAGGCCCGTCATCAGAGACCCGGTCTCACTGCTGTTATGATTTTGGTTTAGTTGGTGGTGAAAGTATTGTGTGTGGCGTCGGCCAAGGGCCACACAGGAATAGGAAGAGCAAGAGACATAGAGAGATAATGAGCACTAACTCTGTGAAATTTCTTTTATGCACTTGGTCTTAGTTATGTGATTTAATACACACAACAGTCCCGTGAAGTGGGTTTTAAAACCTTCTCTACATCCCACAAAGTGATGGAATGCCCTAGGCAAGCTTATACTAGTTAGGGGCAGCTTTGCCCAGGGTCTCTCCATTATGCCTGCTTCCTACAGCAGCTTGGTGTCAGATTGCTGTTAGGTGCCATCAAGTCATAACAGAACGAAATACTGCCTGATCCTGCGCCATCCTCACAATTGTTGCTGTGCTGAGCACATTGTTGCAGCCACTGTGTCAGTCCATCTCACTGAGATCCCCCTCTTTTTTGCTGACCCTCTCCTTTACCAAGAATGATGCTCTTTTCCAGGGATTGGACCCTCCTGATGATGTGTCCAAGTAAGCAAGATGAAGTCTCATGTCAGAATTAGGGCAGAAATGGACAGTCTCTTGCCTTTGGAGAGAACCCAGTAGCTATTCCTATACTTCCCTTGGTTGCCTATGAGCAGACTAACATGTTTCGTCTGACAATAGGTTACAGTAGAAGCAACATGAAAAAATGTTAGAGTAGAAAAAAAGGTGTTACAGGTGAGACATAATGAGAGAAGCCCTCAAGGTTTGTCCTAGGGCTGGGCTACAGGATGGAATGATTGGACACGCACTGACAGGGAGAGCTTCAGTAGAAAGTGGAGGAAAGTGTGTCATGGACAACCAGAAAACTATAAATAAGTCAGCAGCAGGATACTGAGGCTAAGAGGGCAAGGTTGGTCCTGGAGTCAGAGAAGGGATGGGTGCTTGAATGTGACTGGCATTGTGCTCAGCACTTAATGGTCTTGTCCAAGCCAAATGGTTCCTGACCTGCATGGCTTGAGAAAAACACAGAACATTCAGAGGGGAGCCTAAAAATTATGGAAGTAAAGCCTGTGGGGACACTCTACAGCAGCTTTAGTCTCCCACCCTGAGGAATCAGTACTGATCTTCAGGGGTAAATGAGAGGAGAGGGAACTTTATACCTTTGTCTTGGAGAAGGGAGGTTTTAGAAACCCACTTCAGTGAGGTAGACGAAATTGATAAAAGTTTCCCTTACGTCATTAGACATGAAATCTGTTGACTTTCATGGCAATATGTATATGAAGGCAATTTGTAAACTGTGAAGGGGCGGGAAGAGATTTGGAAAGTGAAGACTTTGCACATTGAATCCCAGGACTGACATAGGCTAGCTCTGACTTCATCATCTTTCAACATTCTTAAAATATTAATGGTAATACCTGCCTGATAAACCTGATGGACTTGTTGTTGGAGCACATGTAGTAAACTTTGTAAACTGTAAAGTATTTTATACTTAATATTGTGCAAATATACGGTATTTTTATTTTATAAAACATGCAGACAGTTAAAACTTCTTTTGGCATATGACATATTCTAAGATGAGTGATAATAGCAGGTTTTAGTAGTCCATCCATTTTTGTGTTTGTTCCAGTCTGTTTGCTCTTAAAACTGGAGAGTAAGTTAAAAAAAAAGAAAAAAAGAAGAAGAATGTGCCTTGATATTTCCAAATGGAACTTTTAAATATGTCTCAGGTGGATATGGTTAATACTAGTATATTGAAAATGAATATGGAGATATCGGTGTATTAATTTACAAAAAAAAACAACACAATCTATTGTCCAGTTTAAGAATTATCTTTCACTGTAGTAATATCTAGGAGCCCTGGTGGTGCAGTGGTTAAGTGTTTGGCTGCTAACCAAAAGGTCGGCAGTTCAAATCCACCAGCTGCTCCTTGGAAACCCTATGGGGCAGTTCTACAGTATCTAACTATTAACAATCATAGTCTTTTCTAAAATACACCTATAAGAATGTTGAGCTTAAAACTTACACAGGTAACTTTAAGGATTTGTGTGTTGCCTTGTCTAAAGAAATCAGTAAAGAGGATTTATTTTTCTTTAGGTAGGTAAATATGATAAGATGGATGGTGCATTAGAGAAGAAAAATAAGGGCTTCTCCAAGATGATTTACATATTGATTACTTAAATTACTACTTAATTTAGTGCCTTCTAATAAACCGTGCGTTGGAAATGTTTCCCGAACATTTATTGGCTGCAGTAATTCTACCTACAGTGTGTGCAGATCACATGGTCATTAAATATTGATGTGCTCATGAAATGTTAATAGTATGTTAATGTGAAATGCACTGAAATGTGCTCTCTGGGAGCTGGATGAAAACTACCTAGTTCTGTCTTATCTTTATATTCTGCCTTCTTCTTGCTCGGATTTTTCCATTCATTTTCTCATCATCAGGAGATTCAGATTTGCCCCCTGTTATGGCTGTCTCGGAGCCCTGGTGGCGCAGTGGTAAAGGAACTCAGCTGCTAACCAGAAGGTCAGCAGTTCAAATCCACCAACCACTCCTTGGAAACCTTATGGGGCAGTTCTACTCTGTCCTATAGGATCACTATGGGTCAGAATCAACTCAACGGCAATGGGTTTATGGCTGTCTCTTATACAATTTTTTTAAAGAGAAGTAAAGATTCACTGACTAATGGGAATTTAGTTGCTCTCCCCTCCTGGTTTCCTGAACTGAAATTCCCTGTTAGAATCAGAAAACCAAAAAAAAAAAAAAAAAATGAAACCAACTGCCATTAAGTCGATTCCAATTCATGGCAACCTGTGTGTTTTAGTTGAACTATATGTGTCATAGAATTTTTCAGAGCTGTGACCTTTCAGAAAGTAGTTCGCCAGGCCTTTATTCTGAGGCACCTCTGGGTCGATTTGAACCAGAGTCCAGTTGTCAACCTTTCGGTTAGTAGCCAAGTGTTTGTTTGCTCCACCCAGGGACAGAACCAGAAAGGCTTCCCTTTAAAGGAAAGGAGTGATTTATCGTGTGTCTAATGAGGCTTTTCATGTTCAGGCAGATTCACAAGAAAAAACCAGGCAAAGGGAATAAGTTTTTCAAGGCCTCCCAGCAATGGCCATACCTTGCCCAGCAGGAGAGAGGATTTAGTTGGAGTTTACATTCAATGTTCTCCGAGAAAAAAACAACATGCAAACTATTTAGGCTCCAAGTAGACCTAGGTAAAAATGTAAGACTAGAAAGAACTCCCCAAATGAAAACAGTTGATGTTGTTATTGGGGTATTGTCAAGGCATATAATAATGTGTGTGTATGTTTATGTAAGGAGCCCTGGTGGCACAGTGGAAAAGCTCTCGACTAACAGAAAGGTTGGCGGTTTGAACCTACCACCCATGGAAACCGTATGGGGCAGTTCTACCCTGTCCTATAGCGTCACTGTGAGTCAGAATCGACTTGATGGCAATGGGTTTTTTGTTTGTTTTGGTATGTTTATATGTGTATTATTGCTATGGTGTTTGTGCAGGAAATAACTGGAGCACCTTTTTATTAAAATCCTTTTCCTTTGGTTTTAAACAACTCACCATATATTGAGCTGTCCTGACGTTACTTCACTGTTTGGAACCCCATGTCTGCATCATTACAATAGCACTTTTATTCATTCATTTTTCCTTCATCCCTTTGTTCTTCCCTCTTTCCGAATTTTCTTCCTTTTATTTCTCTTTCCTAAACAGCCTTTCCCTCCTTGTCTCCTTCATTCCTTTTCCACCTCTTTCTCCCTTTTTTGATCCCTTGTAGGGCTCAGCCTGAGCTGCCATCTCCTCTGTCAGGAACACTACTCAGCCCTCGAGCTGGACTGCACACTTTCTCTCTTGCCCCTATTATCCATTCTCCACAGTCGAGATCTTTTCTAAATAAATCAGGTCATTTCCCTTGCCTTGCCTGCTTAAGCCTCCTAATTAGCACCTCAAGGCCTCAGAATGACATCCACAGAGCCCTGTGGGTAGTGGTTTGAGTCCACCTGTAGCTCCCCTGGCTCACTCTGCTGCCACTGGCCTGTCTCAGGCTCCTGGAGCCCAGTGCTGCCCTCCACAACTTAAGGTCCCTCCACATTATAGACCAGATAGCTGAGTAGGAGCTTGGTTCCTCTGCCTGAAATGTTCTTTTCCCCCAGACCTTGACATAACAAGCTCTTTCTCATCCTTTGTAAAAATGGTATGGGGGCGGCATCTGACTTCCTCTAACTTCACAAGGGGGAGGGAAAATCAAGATCAACAGCCCAAGGCTGATTCCTATGAGGAGGAGGTCAGATATGCCTCATCTCTCAGCCGTTTTTACCAATTCTGACACCAGCCGCCTCCTACAGCACTCTCTACTTCTCTGCTGGGTTTGATAATTCATTGCAGTGGCCACAGAGAATGCACAGACACTCACAGTTCAGGTTCAGGAACATTGAGGATAAAGTTTTTCCATCAGAACAGCTTCTTCTCAGCCGTGCCTGCTGGCTCTCTGTCTCTGGCCCCTTGGCCTCTGCCCTGCTTGGGCAAGTGTTACAAAGCTCTTTTAGCTCTGCCAAAAGGCAGAGGCACCCTACTCTGCCAATAAGCCTCGGCCCAAAGGCACTCAGCTCTAGCTCTGTCAGCTAACATGGGTCTACCAAGTGCCCCGAGGCAGCCTACTCCACCAGCAAACCTTCTGCCCGAAGGCACTCAGCTGCTTTCTGGCTCAGTGGGCCATGAAGCCCACCAGGCAGTCTCTTGCCAGTCTTCTGGTTCTGCTGCCTCTGCTGCTACAGTTTCTCTGCCGCTGCTTCTTGCAGCCTTGCCGTCTTCAGTGTTACAGCTCTCTCTCTGTCTCCTGGGTCTGGGAGGATCTCAGTGCAGGGATTCTTTCTTGGTGGTGGTGAGATCCTCTCTTTCCCACCTCTGGGATGGCTCACTTCAAGCCTAGTAGGATGGCAAAACTGACCAATCCCTTTGGTGGGCCACGATTACCCTATCTGCACAGTCCCACCCAGTCACTTGAACGGACGTTACAAGACCATGTTGAGAAAGATCACACAAAAGCCATGCATCGCAAAATAGCCTTTAATGTTCAATTGTCTAAGAAACTTTCTTGATCAGCAGACCATCTAAACTGTCCTTTCTCAGGCCTTCCCTGTTACACTCTGTCACTTTAACAAGTTATTGTTTTCATAGCACTTGTCATAAACTGTAACTATCTTTTTTATTTTTCTGTCTTCCTCAGTCAGAATGAATGCTCTGTGAGGTCAGGGTCCTTGTCTACCCTGTCCTCATTTTATCATCAGGGCCTAACCATCTCCCTAGCATATAATAGGTCCTCAATACTACTGCTATTTAATTAAATAAAACACCATCCCTGCCCCAGAAGAGTCAGTGTCTCGGGGGAAAACAGAATAGGAAGTCACTACACAGCATTGTTGTAGAAGCTACTGGGAGATATTCAACCAAAAAACAAAAACAAAACCCATTGCCATCAAGTTGATTTTGACTCATAGCAACCCTATAGGACAGAGTAGAACTGCCCCATGGGGTTTCCAAGGAACGGCTGGTGGATTCAAACTGCCAGCCTTTTGGTTAGCAGCCGAACACTTAACCACTGCATCACCAGGGCTACAAAGTGCTAGGCTATTGAGGAGGTATCACAGCTCCTACTAGAAAAATCGAATGCAGCTTCAGAGATGGATAAACAAATTCTTGTGTAAGACAAGCAGCCTCCTCAGGTATCATTTCTTTTGTCCAGAGCTTCCTTTTGTTGAGATACGAATTTGAATTTCAGTAACCTTAAAGTAGGTTTTTATTGTCCTTTTGCCTTTAATTTATGTGTAGAAGGGCTCCCTTAGTCGTAGGTGATAGGGGCATCTCAAACTAGCTTAACAAAAGAGGGGAATATTAGGAAGGACAAAAGAATTTTCAAAGAAAGGCTTGAGCAACCAAACCACAAAGACAGGGAATTTAAGCTGTGCGTCAGGAATAAGTGGAAGCAGCGACTCAGATGCTCCCAGAGCTTTCGCTGTCTCCCTTTTCTGTTTTTCTTTACCTGCTGGCCTCATGTTCTTTTTTTTTTGCAGGCCAATGACCAGGTAGCCCCTTTGCCCACACTCGCAGGCACAGTCAGCATGGTTGGTCCAGTTTCCCCTTGGTATGATAAGTTTCAGGGTATCATTTTGTCACATGCTCCCCCTGTGTGGGCCGGTCAACTGACACCATGAGTGAAATCTTATAAGAACATGGAAAGTTCTGTTGGAAATGTGGGAGTAGAAGTCACAGAAGAGAGGTGCTTCCCTAGAGAGGGGAAGATATGGCTGAGTAGACAAGGCAGTGGTTTTGTCGTTTAAGTGAAAAGTCTTTATTGTACTGTTTTGAAAAGCTCTCCATGTATAATTCTGTGAAAATGGAAACAAGCAAGCAAAACTTCCTCTTCCACAGTCACAGAGAGTTGTAGGAGATTTGAAAAACGTGAAGCTTTTAAAGTCCAATGTACTTTGAGTGAAATTTTGTTCAACCCCAAGAACCTTAGTTTGGGGCACTGGAGCAGACTTCTGTATTACAGTGGAGCTGACATTCTTGATGTTTTCCACAAGCTGAATTTCCTCTCTAACGTGTTCCCTCTCACACTGCAGATTGTGCTTGAGAACAGCAGCCGAGAAGACAAGCATGAATGTCCCTTTGGTCGCAGCAGTATAGAGCTGACCAAGATGCTGTGTGAGATATTGAAAGTGGGCGAGCTGCGTAAGTACACTTGTTTCCTACGCGGGTGTGAAGCTTGGCAGAGACCCAGCTTCAAAGGTTGTGCCCCGACCAACAAAGAAATTTCCCAGGGTGCTGTTAGCTTCACACAGTCCTCACAGTGCATCCAGCACCCTTTGGTTCAGCCTCCTGGTGTATGTATATCTGCATGTCTGCTCTGGGAATAAGCATTATTAAAATCTACGGGAATGCAGAAATTTGCCAGGTACTACAGCTGAATTTTAAATATTTATGAAAATGAGTGTATATTAAAGCAGGCTTGCATTTACTGCTCTGTTTAAGAAAGAGAGCTATGGATTATTTTTAAATTCTAGTTTATAACTTGTCAGTAGATCATTTTCTCCTCTTTATTTCAAAACAGTTTTTCTCTATAAAGAAAAATTGAATACCTTAATGAATTCCTCTTGCTCCCAGTGTTTCGGTTGTGTGGAATGCTTTCTCTAAGAAAAAATTACTGAAGAAAATGGGTACCTGATAATGAAAAATGTGGTCAGCGATATGCTTATTGTGCTTTTTCTTATATTACAAAATTTAGGAGAGGACACCCAGAAAAAGAAGGACATGATACTCTTTTTGCTTTTCACTCATTGGCATAATATGGCTTTAACCTGTTAAGGTTGATCAGTCCCTACATCATGTCAGTGTGGAGCCTGCTTAAAGTAGCTAACATCCATTACCCCCAATATCTTAGTGTAGGAACCTATAAATCTTCCTTCATTGGCTTAATAATGTGAACACCAGAGAAGATTGCTTAGGCTGGAAAAATGTTGGAGTGTTTGGTATTATTGTGAAAGCCAGGGCCTCATTAAGGCATGTGAGGGCCCTAAACACTGACAATCTGTGGTGCCCCGTCCTCTGTTTACTCATGCATTTGAACGGGATATATGAGTTATATATATACATGTACATATATGTGTGTGTGTGTGTTAGCTATCCATGATGTAACTTCTTTTTATTTTTTATTTTATTGTTGTAGTTTAAGTGAAAGTTTACAATTCAAGTTAGTCTCGCATACAAAAATTTATACATACATTGTTATGTGACCCTAATTGTTCTCCCTATACTGTGACAGCACACTCCCCCTTTCCGCTCCTGATTTCCCATGTCCATTCAACCAGGTCCTAACCCTCTCTGCCTTCTCATCTCACCTCTGGACAGAAGCTGCCCATTTAGTCTCATGTGTCTACTTGAGCTAAGGAGCACACTCTTCACGAGTATCATTTTATGTCCCACGGTCCAGTCCAATCTTTGCCTGAAGAGTTGGCTTCGGGAATTGTTGAAGTTCTGGGTTGACAGAGAATCCGGGAGCTATGCTTTCTGGGGTTCCTCCAGTGTCAGTCAGACCATTAAGTCCAGTCTTTTTACTGGAATATGAGTTCTGCATCCCGCCCTTCCCCTGCTCCATCAGGGACTCTCTGTTGTGTTCCCTGTCAGGGCGGTCAATGGTGGTAGCCAGGCACCATCCACTTTTGCTCTCAGGCTGATGAAGTCTCTGGTCTGTGTGGCCCTTTCTGTCTCTTGGGCTAATACTTTCATTGTAGCTTTGATGTTCTTCATTTTCCTTTACTCCAGGTGGTTGGGACCAATCGATGCATCTTACATGGCTGCTTGCTAGCTTTTAAGACGCCAGATGCCACTCAGCAAAGCAGGATGCAGAACATTTTCTTAATAAACTTTGTTATGCCAGTTGACCTAGATGTCCCCTGAAAGCATCGTCCCCAGACCCCCACCCCTGCTACTCTGGCCCTCAAAGTGTTTGATTGTATTCAGGAAACTGCTTAGCTTTGGTTTAGTCCCGTTGTGCTGACTTCCTCTGTAGTGTGTGCTGCCCTCCCCTTCACTTAAGATAATACTTGTCTACTATCTAGTTAGTGAATAACCGTCACCCTCCCTCCCCACCCTCGTAACCATCAAAGAATGTTTTCTTCTGTGTTTAAACCTTTTCTTGAGTTCTTATAATAGTGGTCTTATACAATATTTGTCCTGCTGTGACTGACTAAATTCACTCAGCATAGTGCCCTCCAGATTCCTCCATGTTATGTTTCATGGCTTCAGTGTTGTTCTTTATTGTTGTGTAGTATTCCATTGTGTGAATATACAATAATTTGCTTATCCATTCATCCATTGATGGGCATCTAGGTTGTTTCTGTCTTTTTGCCATCGTGAACAGTGCTGCAATGAACATAGGTATGCATAGATCTATTCATGTGGCGGCTCTTATTTCTCTAGGATATATTCCAAGGAGTGGGATTGCTGGATCGTGCAGTACTTCTGTTTCTAGCTTTTTAAGGAGGTGCCAAATCGATTTCCAAAGTGGTTGTACCATTTTACATTCCTACCAACAGTGTATAAGTGTTCCAGTCTCTCCACAACCTCTCCAGCATTTATTATTTTGTGTTTTTTTGGATTAATGCCAGCCTCGTCGGGGCAAGATGGTATCTCATTGTAGTTTTGATTTGCATTTCTCTAATAGCTAATGACTGTGTGCATTTCTTCATGTGTCTGTTAGCTGCCTGAATGTCTTCTTTGGCGAAGTGTCTGTTCATATCCTTTGCACATTTTTTAATTGGGTTATTTGTCTTTTTGTTGTTGAGGTTTTGCAGTATCTTGTAGATTTTAGAGATTAGACGCTGATCGGATTTGTCGTAGCCAAAAATTTTTCCCCAGTCTGTAGGTTGTCTTTTGACTCTTTTGGTGAAGTCTTTTGATTAGCACAAGTGTTTGATTTTTAGGAGCTCCCAGTTGTAACTTCTTTTTAAATGTGACTGTAATATTAGAAATTGAACACAAAAGTGGTGTATGCCACTTTAGCAGAATGAGGTGAACTAGATTATAAAATTTTTAGTAGATATGGGGTACTAAGATTTTTAATATATACCACATTTTCTACAAAAGGAATATTCCATATATTCTACAATAAAGAAAATGAGTCAGTGAACTTAGTTCTTTCAACAGTCAATGTAAAATTCTATTATCTCCCACAACGAAAAATTGACTTTCAATAAATTTGCTTTAAACAGCTCATACTTCAGTTTTGATGCTTGCTTTGTAATAAATGCTATAATTATAAATAAACTATGAAAAGATGTCATAAAAGAAAATTTAATGATCAGAAGACAAATATTACAACAAATCACTATATTTTTAGATAAATCTTTCATCTATCACGTGTTATAATTAAAAACATTTCTTTCTATTCATTGCTCTTACAAATTACTCAATGATTTTGTCACAATTAAGATCTCAAACAATATCTGCTTCCATATGTGAGAAGGATAGTGAATCGAGTCTTTCTTGAATCCTTGTATGCTGAGGGTTTTTGAGTCTCTTTAGGAATGAAAATGAGTGTTCGGTTGAGCAGTTTGTGATCATTAAAATTAGGAATATGCATAAAGAAATTTCAATGTTGGGAAATATACATTGTATTTTATCTTCTATTATGGAATCATACACGTGTACATGAGTGAAATTTGTCTCTCCTGAATCTGTAAACTTAGTTCTCATGTTAGAATGAAATTGTCACATGTCTCCATAAAGGTTTGTATGTAAGTTATCGGGATAAACCATACTATACTTGTTGCCATAGAGTCGATTCGAACTCATAGTGACCCTATAGGACAGAGTAGAATGCCCCATAGGGTTTCCAAGGAGTGGCTGCTGGATTTGAACTGCTGACCTTTTGGTTAGCAGTCAAGTTCATTACCACTTCACTACCAGGCTCCGTCATTGGAATAAACCTGCAATAATTTCTTGGATGCCTTCATGCATTCATCAGGTATATCCACATTGTTTAAGAAGGAGAATCTATTTGAAAGAGCTTCATACACTTTCACCCTTTTCATACAAGATTCAAGTGTGTCGATGGTGTAGTATATGGTTACAAGAAATTTATCTCTGGAACTCAATACTTCTGGCATACTTGTTTCTTTCTAATGGTTATGCGACAGTAAATGGCTTGATTATCAGTATTTGGCAGTATTTGGTTGTGCTTTCGAAATTTTCAAAATCTTCTCTTAAAGTATGTAAATACTCTGTTATGACTGGTAAAAATCTCCGCATGTTTTTAAGTTGACCTCTGAATCTTGGAGAGCTTGACTTGTCTGATGAAATGTAGCAATATATTATTCCACATAACCGACGTAAGTACATACACTAGTATTTACATTTTGTTGGCAATGTTTTCTGCTTCTCTTTTGGTATCTCCTTTTGTTTCTGGTCTTCAGCAATATTTTCTAAGGTGTTAGAATTTGAGTGTAGGATTCCAGGATTGCACTCATTGCTACAGCATGCACTTCCCAACACGTATTGAATGGACATATTAATATTCTATCATTGCCTAAATATGTTTTAAGAACTGCCTATTGGTGAATAGGGGCAGCAAAAAATGTGTAGAGTAACTGAACATTAAAAAAATAAAATCAGCTGCTTCCGGACAACAATCTACTTTGCTATGTCCTACAAGATTAAGTTAATGCACAGCACATGGTATGAAAATGGCATATTCATTACATTCTAAAATTTTCTGTTTCATGCCTTCATGGCACCTGATATATTGGCAGCTTTGTTATAGGACAGGCCTCTGTACTTAGAAAAATCAATTTTGCAAACTTCACATAAATAGTAAAGTACCTGATTTGCAATTTCTCCAGCAGTATGACTTTTAAAGCTAGTATGTGTGATGAATCGCTCAACAGATTTTCCATCTGTTGGAGATACGAATCTTAAGACAATATTTATCTGACCTTTGTGAGAAAGGTCAGGAGTGGAATCTACAGACAAACTGAAATATCAAGCTATACTTATTTCACAAAAATAGTTGATTGAACTTCATCACTTATTAAGTTTATTAATTCTTCACACTTTGTTTCAGACATATACGATGGGTTGCCCTTTCCTGTGTTACCATATTTTGACATGTGACCTGATAAAAATGGATCAAACTGAGCAATAAGTTCAAGTAAACCCAAATAATTTCCACTTGTGGGAACTCAAATACTTCATTTCTTCCTTGAAAAGATAGTCCACCTTCAGTGATTGTTATAATGACAGCAACATGTTGCAAAATGGCTTTACAGTACTGATGTTCTTCATTAATTTGTGTTTCCAGTACATGAGTTAGGCTAAAACCGTATCTTCAGTTTAAATATGACAACATATAATCTCTGTGAACTGAACTGTTTTCATGTTTATTAATCATATTCTAGTTGCCCCAATCACTAAATCCATAGCTTAAACAACCTTGCACGTGGACACCCTTGTGACCCTGTGTGAACTTTATTTCTGGCTGGCACATTCTCACGCACTGGAGCTGGTATTGATTTCATTTAGTGCCCTGCCAGTTCCCTTCCACAGTGGTGCTCACTTTTTCTTATGTCCTGACTGCTTGGCATCTGTGGATCTTTGCTTTGGACAACTGGTACCTCTGTTTTGTTGATGCCCTAAGCATGTTCTTACCTTGCTTATCGGGTAATCTGTCCTGGTGAAAGTGTAAATATTCAGTCACCTGCTTGAGAGCTTAAAATAATGGTCTGAAGTGATTAATGGGAAGAAATCCAATGGTTTAATTAGAAAGGGGGTTCTGTTTTAATTACAGAGTAGAACTGACTACAGGTTCTTCTTGGGTAAACTAGAACATTTGAACTTAGTAAGAAAAAGAACCAAGACTTTAAGTAGGTTTGACCAAGCACAGCAGATAATACCATCCTCCAGTGGGGTAAAGGGGTGCCGTTCTGAACAGGTAAGGCATCGTTACTTACGAGCTCAGAATAAGGCATCTTTGCCTTAGAACAATAGTAACCTAACCTGCGATACTTCTGTGTCTCTCTGGTTTTTACCAGTTGCCATCAAGTCACTTCTTAGTCATGGCAACCCTATGCATATCAGAGTAGAACTATGCTCCATACGGTTTTCAATCTCTGATTTTTTGGAAGTAGATTGCCAGGCCTTCCTTCTGAGGTGCCTCTGGGCAGATTCAAACCTCTAACCTTTTGGTTAATAGTCAAGTGTGTTAACCATTTGCATAACCCAGGAACTCTTCTGGTTTAAGGATCACCAAATTTTAAGATTTTAGCTTACCTGGATCCTCTGTGTGAGTTATCCTTCCTACTTCCTCCATAGGCTAACTTGTTGAGAGTTCTGACTGCAGGACTGTCTACTGTTTATTCAGGTTAAGGAAGTAAGTTCTGAATTAAACAAATCCTACCGAATTTCTCAGCCTAGTAACCGTGGCCATTTTTTGTTTATCACAGCTGTACCGGGGATATTGCAAGAGTCAACTTGTTACAAAACATCGTAATACCATCTAAGACTTTTAGGAACTGGGGAATAGTTATACTCTACTTGGCTGGCAAAAGGAGCCCTGGTGGTGCAACAGTTGGCAGTTCAAACCCACCCAGTGGCTCTGTGGGACAAAGACCTGGCTATCTGCTACTGTAATGATTACAGCCTAGAAAACTGTATGGGGCAGTTCTGCTCTGTCACATGGAATCGCTATGAGTCGAATATCGACTCCATGACATGCAACAACAGCAGCACTTGGCGGCATTCCTTCTTTCCAAGTTATTGCCCTTTTCCTTGCCACCTCCACATTCATCTCTCCCATGGTATACTTGGGGTATTAGCTGTTCTCTGGGTGGCAGCAGAAGGTACACTCTTCTGTGCTGTGTCAAGCTGTACCCAGCTTGCTGTTCTCCTCCATTGCCCAGCGGACAAATATCTGTCCTGCATTGGGTGGAGCAAATGGTTAAGAGCTCAACTACTAACTGAAAGGTTGGAGGTTCAAGTCCACCCAGAGGTGCTTTGGAACAAAGCCCTGGTGATCGATCTGCTTCCGACAGGTCACAGCCATTGAAAACCCTGTGGAGCGGTTCTACTCTGAAACACATGGGGTCATCATGAGTCAGAATTGACTTGACAGCAGTTGGTTTGGATGTCACTGGGGGCCCTGTCTGGTGGGTGGAGGGGGACCGTGGTGCAGGAGCCTAAGCAGTCCACCGCCATCAGGTGAGTGTCAGCACTGTGCTTGGGGTGGGTGGGAGGCACAGCGCAGCCCTTCCAACCTTTTGAAAAACTGGAACCAGAAACCAGGATGGCACCCCATTCTTATGTGCTGAGATTACAGAGTAGGGATGAGGGTAAATGCCTCCGGGCTCCCTCGGGGTACCTTAGCTGCCTCCCTTGGGCTGTGGACTATTCCAGAGCTCACTTGATGGTAGAAGGAAGCTCCCAACATTCTACCACAACTGGTTCAGTGTCTGGTCAAGCCTGCTGTCCTGCAGCTGAGCTGGACTTGGACAACTGGGTCCAGCATGCTCAGTGCAGCTTCCCACATCTAAGACGATAATGCATTCATTTATTTGCTCAATAAAAATTTGTGTAGGAACAATGATAAACCAGATATGGCCCCTGCACACCAGGAGCTTCTGTTTCAGTAGGTGCAAGAACAATTCGGGACTGATCCCAACACCTTCTTTTTCTGAGTAGTTGTAGGTCATTATATTTTTCAAAAATATGCCTGTTATCTATTATAAAGCATATTTTTTTCCAGTGTCTTGATAGCTAAAAGTTTCAAAGTTTGACCTCTTTGGAAGGCCATCATCTACAAAGGCCTTTCTGGGTGTTTTGCAAGGCTCACAAAAGAATTTCACTTTTCTGAAGTCTGCATGCCCAAATGAGTTGTTTTCTGCTTATAGTATTTTAAAGGGTTGCTACATTCTGATTGAGTGCTAGACATCAAATGATAAAACACCCTGTGGTCAGAGGAAAATTGCTTTCTAATGGATTGCCTGTTGCCCATTGCCATATTGAATAAGTCACTAATAATATGAAAAACTAATCTGAGTGCACCCTTACGTTGAAGGAGAGATCTGTATTTTTCTGAAGAAAATTAGTTTCACGCACAAATCTTCTTTTGGTCTGAATGTTCCCGCTTTTACCCATTTCCTAAATTCACGGTTCTGAGCCCTTCTCAGATTTGTGTTAATAACTGACCGCCAGCCACGGTCACTTTTAGTTCTATAGGCTAGTCCTAACACCAAGGAAGTACCCAATTAAAAATCTAATTGTTTAAAAAATATATATATTATTCCATTTTCCAGAAATTCTTTGTCTCTTGATTTTAAGTTAAGATCTTTTGAGGAAACCACTTCTGAAATACCAGTTATATTTTGGTGTCTAAAACAAACATATTAATGTTCAATTAAATTACTGATACTAAATATTTATGTACAGTTCTTTTAAGTTGCTTTTCTCTTAAAAAAATAATTATTTTTCTACTTCTCAGTTATTAATGTTGCAGGTGGCCAACATTCTCTCTAATAGTGTGGTCTAAAATAATAACTATTCATGTTCTCAGAGCGCATTTAATTAAATAAACGTGTATTAAGATTATTGATACCTGTAACACCTCCAGGAGTTAATCAAGAGCAATACCATCTATGTTTACTAAGGAAGGAAAGAACTGCACTTACTGTATATTGTCCAGGGTCACTGAGCTCAAACTGGTGTTAGAAAGCCCAAGAAAGAACAGTGTAGAAAGAGGCAGGAAAGTAGAGTGGTTGGTCCAGCTTTGAATTACAGCTCAGCTTGAGCATGTTTTGTCCTTGTTTTGAGCTTTTGATGCCTTATCTACAAAACAGAGATAACAGCTGCACACAATTTGGTCTTAACCTTAATGAGATAATAATGTTGCCTCAGTTGAGTCTTTTTTTGCACATCATAGAATCTCACCTTCTATAAGCAAACTATAGGTAGATGTGGGTGGGGGAGACGAGAGCTTAAGTGACAGCTGGAACCAGGGCCTGGAACAATGTCCCTTGTGTCTTATACTCTCTACATGTTGACTTTTTTTAAAAACTTTTTTTTCTCCACGAGTCTCTCTTGAGAGCAAGGTACTTGTTTTCCCTTAGTGTCAATCTGTACAATCCCAAGGAAGAATGCTTATGGACCTGGCTTTGGTCCCATATCCCTATAGCCTGGGCTATGTGATTGGCAGCCCCAAAAAGAAAAGATTAAGGTAGAGGGAGGATCAAGTCTTTCAAAGAAGAAGTATATTTGTGTGTGGTAGGTGAGAAGGGGGAAAAGAGGTGGGGCACCCTTACAGAAGGGAGGCGTAGCACAGACAAATCCATAAATACTCACTATAGATGTGAAGTCCCTTTACTTTCAAAAATCTTCTTCTGCATTTTCCTGTCTGAAAACTATAATAAAATGAAGGCAGATAACAGCATTCAGTCATTTCATCTTTATTGTAAATTGGGGAAATGCATTGATTTTTTTTTTTTTAATGTGGTAATATCAAAACCCATTGCTGCTGAGTTTATTCAGACTCATACCGACCCTATAGGACAGAGTAGGGTTTCCAAGGCTGTAATCTTTATGGGAGCAGATTACCATGTCTTTCTCCCGGAGTGGCTAGTGAGTTTGAACCGCTGACCTTTTAGTTAGCAGCCAGGTGCTTAACCACTGCACCACTAGGGTGCTTAGCAATATCAACGGTTGCAGAAAAATGGAAATTGAGGTTTGATTGTAATGTGTTTCTTTTTTTATAACTGAGATGCCAGGACTCCCCTGCCATACTTTTCTTTTAGCAAAATGGATATTTCCACTTCCTCAATTATGTTTTCTTATGTGGGCTGTTCTCTGTTGTATATTGAAGGGCAGAATGGACATACATTTGTGATTGAAACCTTCATATTTTCCTGAAACACTTTTTGCCATCTTCACCTATTTGACCCTGCATAATTAGATAAAAATTTAGCAACTATTTCTCTGTTTAAAAAAAGTAGAGAAGAAATCTGCATCACACACTGTGGAAAATGTTCACCATTTCCTTACTTTATCTTCCAGTGGCAATATTTATTATAACACATTGGTGGTGCTGAGTGGAGTGCCTTGTATAATTCATCACCCAGACACCTCTGCTTTAGCAAGTAAAAATAACACAGATGAGCAATCTGAAGGACTCTTGGCATGCAGTCGCAATTAGAATAGACACTTAACTCTAGGACATTGGTGTTTTTGTACATTGAGAAGTACCATCCATCACTTTCATTATTAGTCAGAAAGTTCTGGCTGAAGAAAGCTCAAGAAAATTAGCTTTTGACAATTAAACCTCTTAAAGAACTTTTTCTCCTTAATACAAGCAGTCCTCGTGCTCCATGTAAAGTGAAGATTCATGGATATTGACTACGCGTTGGCTTTTCATGTTCTACTTTCATATTCTTCTTCAATGTTAACTTTAAAAGGGGGAAGAGAAAGAATGTTCAAACTGCAATCCTGGCATTAGAACGTTCAGTCTACTTTTGGCCAAAATTAAAATTGTCATAGGAAAGAATATGAAAGTTATTTGGTAGTGATCATTTAGAATAATTATAAAACTGATATCAGAAATTTTAATGTTATTATCACAAGACAGCAGGACATAATGTGAGACACTTAGATTTAGAGTCATAGCGACCGTACGTACAACAGAATGAAACACTGCCCAGTCTTGTGCCATCCTCACAATTGTTGCTGTTTGAGCCCATTGTTGCAGCCACTGTGTCAGTCCATCTTGTTGAGGGTCTTCCTCTTTTTTGCTGACCCTCTACTTTTCCAAGCATGATGTCCTTCTCCAGGGGCTGGGCCCTCCTGATAACATGTCCAAAGTACGTAAGTCTCACCATCCTCACTTCTAACGAGCATTCTGCCTGTACTTCTTCCAAGACAGATTTATTCATTCTTCTGGAAATCCATGGTAATTCAATATTCTTTGCCAATACCATAATTCAAAAGCAGCAATTCTTCTTTGGTCTTCCTTATTCATTGTCCAGCTTTCACATGAGTATGATGTGATTGAAAATACCATAGCTCGGATCAGGTGCTCAAAGTGACATCTTAATCCTCAAAGTGATGTCTTTGCTTTTTAACACTTTAAAGAGGTCTTTTGTAGCAGATTTGCCCAATGCAATACGTCTTTTGATTTCTTTACGCTACTTCCATGGGTGTTGATTGTGGATCCAAGTAAAATGAAATCCTTGACAACTTCAATATTTTCTCTGTTTATCATAATGTTGCTTATTGGTCCAGTTGTGAGGATTTTTGTTTTTTTATGTTGAGGTATAATTTATACTGAAGGCTATAGTCTTTGATCTTCATCAGTAAGTGCTTCAAATCCTCTTCACTTTCAGCAAGCAAGGTTGTGTCATCTGCACATTGCAGATTGTTAATGAGTCTTCCTCCAATCCTGATGCCGTGTTCTTCTTCATATAGTCCACCTTCTCGGATTATTTGCTCAGCATACAGATTGAATAAGTATGGTGAAAGGATACAACCCTGACACACGCCTTTCCTGATTTTAAACCACAAAATATTCCCTTATTCTTTTCAAACAACTGCCTCTTGATCTATGTATAGGTTCTTCATGAACACAATTAAGTGTTCTGGAATTCCGATTCTTTGCAGTGTTATCCATAATTTGTTATGATCCACACAGTTGAATGCCTTTGCATAGTCAATAAAACACAGGTAAACGTCCTTCTGGTATTCTCTGCTTTCAGCTAAGATCCATCAGACACCAGAAACAATATCCCTCTTTGCATGTCCTCTTCTGAATCCGGCTTGAATTTTTGACAGTTCTCTGTTGATATACTGCTGCATCTGTTTTTGAATGATCTTCAGCAAAATTTTATTTGTGTGTGATATTAATGATATTGTTCAATAATTTCCACATGCTGTTGAATCACATTTCTTTGGAATGGGCATGTATATGGATCTCTTCCAGTTGGTTGGTCAGGTAGCTGTCTTCCAAATTTGTTGGCATAGAAGAGTGAGTGCTTCCAGCATTGCATCCATTTGTTGAAACATCTCAATTGATATTCTGTCAATTCCTGGAATCTTGTTTTTCACCAGTGCCTTCAGTGCAGCTTGGACCTCTTCCTTCAATACTGTCAGTTCTTGATCATATTCTACCTTCTGAAATGGTTGAATGTTAACCAGTTCTTTTTGGTACAGTGACTCTGTGAATTCCTTCCATCTTCTTTTGAAAGAAGAGTCGGAAGCCATGGGTAATAGGCATAACTGACGCAAGGACTTTTGTCAAGACAGTTAGCTATGTTGCTCCTTAGTCTTCCCATCTGTACGGTGGGGAAATTATTATCTTTATTACATCTGAGAATCAGATTAAAAAATGTCTAAGAAGTTAAAGTGCTTTGTTAACTGTAAAATGCTCTATCGGTGCAAGAAAACGTGAATATGAAGATGCACACCTGCATATCTCAGGTTGTAAATGAGTCCTCCGCCAGTCCTGATGCTGCGTTGTTCTTCATATAGTCCAGCTTCTTGGATTGGAGAAACCAGGTTTCATACATACCAAAGCCAATTCTTTCTGTGTATTTAGTGGCTCTTCTAAGAATTTGAAGTTCTTGTACAAGGGAAGGTCATGGAAACTCCATGAACACATCCAAACTTCCTGAGGGACTGAATTGCTGGGCGGAGGGCTGTGGGGACCATGTTTTGGGGAACATCTAGCTCAGTTGGCATAACACAGTTTATAAAGACAATGTTCTACATTCCACCTTGGTGAGTAGCATCTGGGGTCTTAAGAGCCTTTAAGCAGCCATCTAAGATACTCCAGTGGTCTCACCCCTTCGGGAGCAAAGGAGAATGAAGAAAACAAGATAAAAGGGAAAGATTAGTCCAAAGGACTAACAGACCACAACTACCACGGCCTCCACCAGACTGAGTCCAGTACAACTAGATGGTACCTAGCTACCACCACCTATTGCTCTGACTGGGATTACAACAGAGGGTCTTGGACAGAGCAGGAGAAAAATGTAGGACAAAATTCTAACTCACAAAAAAAGACCAGATTTACTGGCCTGACAGAGACTGGAGAAACCCCGAGAGTATGACCCCCAGACACCCTTTTAGCTTAGTAATGAAGTCACTCCCGAGGTTCAGCATTTAGCCAAAGATTAGACAGCCCTGTAAAACAAAACAAGACTAATGGGGCACAACAGTCCAGGGACAAGGACTAGAAGGAAGGAGGGGACAGGAGAACTGGTAATAGGGAACCCAAGGTTGAGAAGGGAGAGTGTTGACATGTCATGGGGTTGTTAACCATTGTCATAAAACAATATGTTTACTGTTTAATGAGAAACTATTTGTTCTGTAAACCATCTAAAGTACAATAAAAAAAAAGAAAAAGAAAAAGAATAAAATACAGAGTCTTCCCTCTCAAGAAAAAAAAAAAAAAAAGAATTTGAAGTTCTGTGGTGTTCTGTTTGTGTTTCAGAAGGTTGTACTTGTAGATAATTTTCCAATCACAATGACATTTTTATCTTAATAAGTGATTATTGAGAGAGATTACATTTGGCAGTTTAAAAGGAGATTATGCATCTCAAATGCATCTCAACTATAAATTAATGAAAATTATTTATGTTTATCATAATTTGTTTTGAACTTACTCCTTTTTACATTATTTTTGAAAAGATGCATGGCTGAAAACAATCAGCATCCATTCCTGTTGCCTCTTAGCCAGAGTGGATTATAGATTGAGAAATAGGCATGGTGGAGTTGCCCCACTTCATAACGAAGAGCCATATAGATATGTTTTAAAATACAGACTGCCATTGTATTGTCCTTCTGCCCAGTAGAAAGGCTTGTCTTTAGGTTCATCTCAAATGTCAGGTTTGAGGTGACTATTCTTCTGACGCCCCACTCTTCCCCTGTTGGTGGGGGATATCACACCCTCCTCAGAACACTTGTAGCACTTTACCTTTGCTTTGTTTTACTTTCTAGTTAGTAATAATTATTCTTTTCTTCTTTAATTCCTGGCCTGACTTATCCCAAAAGTTAAAGTGGTTTATGCAGTTGCATAAAGATGATTTTAAAATAAATAAAAGGTGAAAACAAAGGAAAATATGAAATAAATGGATTATGAGTGTTTGTAAAGTGTGTGTTGTAAGAGCCTTTGCATTTTCTGGTGGTGGACCCTGAACTTGGCTCAGTGATTTGTGTGTTCCCGGGAAGCAAGAGGAGTTCAGTAATAGAAAATAGATTAGTCTACCATCTCGGATGAATAAGGGCGCTGTGAAAACCCCAATGCTAGTTTCAATTGATGCTTACATTGTATTTAATCATACTTAATGCCATGTGTGAAAGATTATGGAATAGGACACTTTCCTATTATGAAATAGGGCACAATATCATAATAAAACTAGTGTAAAGCAACAAGCCAGCATCGTATTTAAAATGGTGACAGCAAAACAGCATTCACATTAAAAACTGGAAATAAAATAGAATGCTAATATTTCCCATTATTATCTCTCCTTGAAATAGAAGTCACAAAGAAATAGAGGTAGAGTTCATGGATAAAAACAAAGTGTTTTAAATTGTAAACAGTAAGACTATACATCTAGAAATCCCTGAAAAGGCAACCAAAAAGCTGATAGAATTAATGTAGTTTAGAAAAGTAGTTAGATACCAGAGAAATAAAATTTAATAGCCTTTCTATATGCCTGCAGTAATTAGTTAATTATAAAATGGGGGAAAAAAGAAGGATCTCATTAGCAGTAGCAACAAAAATGTAAACTATTTCAGAATACTCCTAACAGGAGATGTCTTGGACTTTTAAAGTGAAGAAAACTCTAAGATTTTACTGAAATATACAACAGGAATTGAAATAACAAAAATACTTTATTCCTAGTGGGAAAACATTAATATTGTTAAAAAATGGAGTTGGTTCCCTTAAATTAGCATATAGGCTCATATCTCATTCAAAGGTACCAGTGGAATTTGGAGTTGGAACTTCACCATGATTCTCAAGTTTATGTGGAAGAGTAAGAAGGTGAGAATTGGTAAGAGGGACTTGATTTAAAAAAAATAAAAAGAGCAATGAAAATTAAAATATTTACCTTTTTTAAAACTTTTTTAAAAAAATTTTGTAAGAAAGTCCAAAGAACTCGTGTATACCTTTCTCCCAGGTTTACCTATTGTGTTAAATTTTGCCATACTTGCATTGTTCTCTCTCTCTCTGTCTCCCTACACACACACACATACACACACACACACACACTCCTAATATTATGAAAATATATTTCTTTTATGGTTATAAAATAAATTGTTTTTAAAAATAAAAATTGAAGAAATATTAAAAATAAAACTATTTGAAATCTGATCTGACTCTGGCTTGCTGTCTCAAAGAGAGCCCCTATAAGGGGATCCTCCAGGAGCACTGTGGACAGGAAGGTGTGTGGGTCCTGCTGGCTGAGGCATCATCTGGGAAGCAGGTTCAAAGCCTAGCTAAGAAGCTCTGAAACCCAGGGAGGTCTGAGAGAGGTTCACTGCTACCTGCTTTCTCTCAAGTCAGGTCAAGGGTGTTGTTCTTAGGGCCCTTCCTGAGAATAAAGTTATCACACCCACCTTCCTTCCCACCTAGTCTTGTGACAGCACTGTGAGTGTGGCTTACCTAAAATCCAGTGGTTAGATTCATGAGGGACTGTGGATTTCAGGGCATGCAGCTTATTATGTAGGAGTCCCTGGGTGGTGCAAATGGTTGGCAGACTTGGCTGCTAACCAAAAGGGTGGTTGTTGAGCCTACATAGAGACACCTCAGAGGAAAGGCGTGGTGATCTTCTTCTGAGGAATAGTCACTGAAAACCCTGTGGAGCGTAGTTCTACTCTGACACACATGGGGTCGCCATGATTCTGAATTGACTAGGTGACAACTGCTACTGCTAGTTTCTTATGTAAAGAGAAGCATCATTAAACAAAGAAGTTCCAGAAAAACATAAAAGAAGTAAAATGATCTGGTAGTCAAAGTAGGCTATTTGTATGGATGGCATCCTCCTTCTGCATCTGTAAACCCAATCCAGTATTCTAGTTACTAATCTCTCTCCAAAAGTGTCCAATGTAAAAACCTCCTTTATGTTTTACAAAAATGTAAAAACCTTCCCCTAGGCCAGAAAGATGCCAATCTCTCTAAATCCAGGGGTTGGCCCCACAGGCTATGTTTTTCCAGAGCGGTAATAACCATTACCCACTGGACTATGATGAACCAGGCTATGAGCTAAAAGGTCCTAGTAAATTGTAAAATTAGAACATTAATGTGTAAGGGCAGTGTGGAATCGGAGGGGAATACATGAAGATTCAAACAGATGGTAAAATAGAATTAAGATCTCAAAGGAAAGGAATCAAAACAACAGAAATCAGGATACCAAACTGCTCTGAAATGGTGATGAAACTCTAACCTTCGAAGTTTGTTAAACCAAATACACACGAGTAAAATAAACAAGCAAACAAAAAACATACCTAGAGAGAAAGTCTTCAACATGCTTCCAGAAGATGCCTTGGCTTCCCACAGTGTCTCTTCCCCCTGGAGGTCCCCAGTGGTTGGGGGAGCAGCAGGGAGGACAGAAAGCACTAAGGTACCTCTTACTTCTCACGCTTAACCCGAGGCCTTTGTATGTAAAGATTAACCTGAAGGTTGAAGTCCAGGGTATTAGGAAGTAAATGCCAGTCAGGTCTCCTAGCCCTGGGCACTTGAACTCTAATCAGGAGCCACTTGCTGATTTGAAGATTGCTCGAAAGAAATTTTAAAAAGGTAATAATTGTAATAATAATAATAACATGACCACTGCTATTTATTACATGCTTTCTATATTGCAGACAATACATTGAGGTCAACACTTTGCACATATTACTTGTTAACAAGTAATCCGACAGCATCTCCATTTACCAATGAGGAATCTGAATCTCTGGGCGAGGTTAAGTAGCCCTAGGTCACACAGGCATTCCAAAAAACCAAACCAAACCCATTGCCATCAGGTGGATTCCAACTCATAGCAACCCTATAGGACAGAGTAGAACTGCCCCCTAGGGTTTCCAAGGAACACCTGGTGGATTTGAACTGCCGATCTTTTGGTTAGCAGCTGAACTCTTAACCAGTACACCACCAGGGTTTCCAAATGCTGTTAACTACAGGTAGTCTCTGACTTAGACTTATTCAAGAGTTATGAGGAACTATACTTAAAACTTCTTTTTTTTTGTATGATTTGTGTATTTTTTATATATGTATTAAACTATATCTGTAAGTTTATATGTAATGTTTCCAACCCCCCCCAAAACAAATAAATATCAGATTTACAAAGATACTGATAATAAAAGGCAATAATAATAACAACAACGAAATTTAAGGTATTCGATTTACGTCAGAACCAATGTACCCTGTCAGAAGTCTGGAACTACCTGTATTATGGGATACAATTAGTCTGGAACTACCTGTATTATGGGATACTATTGTGTTGTTTGCTGTTAAGTATTATGCGCTATCAGCTTACTGCTTTCTTTTTTTTTTAAATGAAAGTCTTCCTTACAGATGATAAGCTTCCTGAGTACTGGACTCATAGTGAATCATCTTCTATGCTCTGCGTGTATAGTCAGCATTTAATAAATATTTGTTGCATGAATATACTAGCTTTCTATTTGCTTCAGCGTCAGTTCCAAAAATATTCTTCAGACATCCTTACATTTTTGATGAACTTTGTGTTTTACCCTCAAGCCTGCCAGAGAGCATCCATTTTTTCTTCTGACATTACTGAGAATGATTTATACAGAAGGGCCCCTCGTCTTCCCTTTCTCTCCTCCTCAGGGTAGCTTGGTCAAGAAGGCCCACTATGGTCCAAATTTGCATTAGAAAATATCAACACTGCAGAATGTTCCTGAAATAGGGAAAGAGGATCTATTTTCCATCCTGTGTTTCAGAACGCAAAGATGTGTGACTTCCTAATTTACTGTACCTCAGCTGCCTCCAGAGAGCCCTTGGCTTACCTCTGCTTTCCTTACCCACAGGAGAAATGAGCTTGGTCTCTGGTCAGGGCAGGGCGCCAGTGAGGACTCAGAGACGTCAGTCAACGGTGCCTCTCCAAAGACACCTCCTTCCCTACAGGCGCGCCCGGCCGCCAGGATGTGGGGGGAGTCAGGTGCCCTGGGATGGCTGCTGCAGGCTGGGAACCAGCTTTCTTCCGAGGGCAGGGCATCTGGCTGTGCATCTCACTGCAGTGTGCTCTCCCTGCCTCCCAAAGACTCCTTTCAGGCTGCCTGCAGAGAGCAGGACCCAGCTTTGGATCCCAGCAAACAATCATGCCCAGCGTGGCTTCCCTTACATAATTTGGCTTTCCACGGGTTTTGGCCTAAGAGCAGATTGCAGCTGTGGCCTGAGCATCTTTAGAAGTATGAATCATTTTCTTTCTTCTTTTTTTCCCCCAAAGAAGCTATTTAGAGATTTATATTCACATATTTCCATGTTATTTTTTCATAGAGTGAGTAAGGAGAATGACTTGCATTTACTTTTTTCTTAAATAGAAAAATCTGCTGGTTTCTTTGCTCTTCTATCTTGTATAACCTGGGCTGGTGATTCCTGAACTTTTGGCTGTGCATCAGAGTTACTTGAGGGAGCTTTTATGAAATATAAATTCCAGAAATCAGTATTGTTAATAAACTATCCAATTGGTTAGTAGGTAGCAAAACTGGCCCCTCCCAAGTTTGGGACTCTCTTGTTGGATCTTCCCCCACCCCCACCTACTGTGGTGATTTGGATCATGGTTAAGTGGTTATCTTTAGAAGGTCCCTGGGTGGTACAAGTGGTTTGCACTGGGCTACTAACTGAAAGGTTGGTGGTTTGAATTTACCCAGCAGCACCTCAGAAGAAAGGCCTGGCAATCTACTTTTGTAAAGATTATAGCTACGAAAACCTTATGAAGCAGTTCTACTCTAAAACATGTGGGTTGCCATGAGTTGGAATTGACTCAATGGCAACTACTTTGTATGGGGAAGTAAGAACTCAGGAGAGGGCATTAGAAGACCTAGATTCCAGTTCTGGCTCCACTATTACTATTTTATCCTCTTAATTTTTTGTTGATACTATGTGTTTTCAGAAATGGAGGACATGCTGAATCACTGAGTGTGTCTGAATTTTTGGTAGGTGATATGGTTTTTGTTTTATGCCTCATTCTACAAATCGTACACTAGAAGTCCATAGGTACATATGTGTACCTCTTGTGAACACAAAGTCTACCCCCAGAGTCCAGAGGTACATATGCAAACCAAATAAAAATTTTCAAAATTTATTTTTTTCCTACGAAAAATTCAGTGACTCAGCACCTCATACAATACCCTATAAAAACAGTAATTTACAGCACATGCCTTCCCTTCCACCACCCCCCGATTTTGAACTGTTATATAGGGCCCTGCCTGCCAGCAGGTGAACTGTCAGTGGGACAGTAGCTTCCCAATGAACCTCAGAGGTACAAAAAATAAGTGGTAGCTGTATATACCGCTGGTCCTGAAAGGGTTATTAATGTGTTTTCCCACCCTGAATTTTTCCTCCTTTGAAATATCAACTTTATTGCCAGCAAAGAGTCCTTTGAAAGGAATTGAATCTTAATTTTGCCAGAACAGAGAAAGGAAGTGACAAATATATGTATGTGTGTGTGTGTGTGTATATATTCCTCTCACTTCTCTATTCCAACTTAGCTGACTGACTCCCTGCCTTTCCCACCTTGACATCCTTTAGGCTCTTGCCTCTCCATGATGCCACTGGTGATGTTGGGGGCTGAGGCAGCTGCCTGGCCCATCCCTACTTGGAAATAAGAGTGTTTAAACTGACCCAAAGCTTCGAGGAAGAAATAAGCCTAACTCTAAATGCTACCTTAAAATTTTTGCAAGTCATACCCATCTTCAGCCTGAGAAACACAGCTTTGCTGTGTCTTTGGCTTTTATAAGCTGTTTAATAGTTTGAGGAATTGCATTTTGCTATAGTCATACCATTGTATGAAAGTTTGGTTCTTTGCTTGAGATATTTACAAATTATCTACAAATTTTTGTTTTTAGAAGGGGCACCAGGGTGAGCAATCAGTCAGTAAATACAGTTACAGTTTTAGGCGCCGGGGATATTGCAGTGAAATAAAAAGGCTACCACCCATATCCTTAAGGAATTTCCTTTTTAGTTGGAGAAAAACAGACCATAGTCAAATAAAGGATTGCAGAGGGCAAACAATATGGTGGAGAAAACCAGACTGAGAAGGGAGATGGAGCACTCAAGAATTCACCACTAAGAAGATGACATTGACCAGAAATATGAGTGAATTGAGGGAGTGGGCTGAGAAAATATCTGAATAAGACTTTTCCAGAAAGAGGGAACAGCAAGGTAAAGGCCCTGAGGCAGGAGTATCCAGTGTGAGAAAGGAAGAGCAAGGAGGTCAGGGTGGCTGGAGGGAGTGAACAGGGGAGAGGAGCAGGAGATGAGGTCATGGAGATAAGAGGGTCCGATTCTGCAGGACCTTCCAGACCATGGCAACCAATTTAGCTTTTACTCTGTGTGAGATTTGAGCAGATGTGTGACCTTACGTGACTTAGAATTTAAAGAATCATTTGACTGCTTTGGTGGTGCAATGGTTAAGCACATGGCTGCTAACCAGAACATTGGAGTTTCAAACCCATCAGTGTCTCCATGACAGAAAGACCTGGCAATCTGCTTTCGTAAAGATTACAGCCTGGGAAACTCTATGGGACAGTTTTACCCTGTCACATAGGGTCATTATGAGTCAGAATAGGCTTGATGGCACATAACAACTGTTTAGATTGTAGGAGAGGCAAGGATAGAAGTAGGGAGACCGGTTACAAGGCTACTACAATAAGCAAGTTGAAGGGTAGTGAAAATACTGAAACGTGGTTGGATTCTGGACATATTTTAGAGGTAGAGCCAACAGTATTTTCCTGACAGATTGGATGTGAGTTTTGAAATAGAAAGTCAAGGAACAAGCAGAAGCACGGAGTTGTTATCAAGCCTGATGGAGGAACATAGAAGATCAGCAGTTCTGTTGTGGGTGTGTTAATTTTGAGATGGCTTTTGGACAGCCAAATGGAAATGTTAATTTCATAGTTGGATATACGGGTCTAGAGTTCAGGGAATGGTTTTAGACTAGCAGTTTAACTTTGGGCATCATCGGCATATGACATTTGCTGTTGTGTCAAACCTGACTCGTGCCAAGCCCATGGGTGTCATACTAGAACTGTGCTCCATAGGATTTTCAGTGGCTGATTTTTCAAAAGTAGGTCACCAGGCCTTTCTTTTGAGGCACCTCCAGGTGAACTCAAACCTCCAACTGCTCGGTTAGCAGCTGAACTCATTAATCATTTGCACCACCCAGGCTCTCCTTAGCAGCATGTAGATGATCATTTAAAGCTATTAAGACTGGATGAGATCACTGAAGAGGCCCCGGGATTGATCCCTGAAGCACCCAAAAATTTAGAAGTTGGGAGAAGAGGAGGAACTCAGAAGGAAATCGAGACCAAAGGAAGCCAAGTGAAAAAAACCTTCCTTCACTAAACAGTTCAGGGTGATGGAGAGATGACCTGTATCAAATGCTGCAGAAAGTCAAGTTAAATGAGAATTGAGAATTGAACATTGATTTTAGCAATGTACAGATCAGGAATGATCTGAACAAGAGTAGTTTCAGTGGGGTGATGAGGGGGGAGAAAGCCTGGTTGGATGGGTTAAGAGAGAACAGAAGCAGAGGGACTGGGACAGTGAGTCCAGGTGAGTCTGCTCGCTGTGGTCTGTACATAGCTGTGAGCAGACTGTGCAGAATGAGCATTTAGAAACTTCTGTAGCAATTAGACTTTGCTACGGCATCCAGGCACATGACCACTTTTCTAGTGATAAACTTTTATATTTTGCAAGAGTGTCTCTTTGTAATCAAAGATTAGAAATTAAAAACTAACAAACTGGTCCTTCACCACAGATGGTTGGAGAGGCGCTGGTGTAGATGACTCTTTAAAGAGGTTTTGCTTTACAGTGGAGCAGAAAAATAAGGTAGAAGCTGGAGAGGAAGTTAAAATCAAGGGGGAATTTTTTTTTTTTTTAATTAATGAGAGAAACTTTATATGCTGATGGTAATGATTCAAGAGAGGGGAAGAATTGATGATGAAGAAAAAAGACCTGTATCTCTGTGGCTATGTGTTTGCACACATTTTTAATTGTTTCATTTGCTAAATGTCTACCAGCGGATATGGAAGCAAACAGTGCATGCTTTTATCTGTATGCTCATTGGAGAAAAATTTAAAAATGCAGATAAGCAAAACTAATAATCATCCATTGTTCTACCACCAAGAGAGATTGCTATAAATATACCATTCCACACGTTTTTTGTTATTAAAATGAGATTAAACTATACTGTTTTTTATATTCTATTCTTTTACATTTAATATAATGTGACTATCTTTTCACAACTATAAATATGTAAATGCATTATTATTTAATGGCTGCTTCATTGTTTGGGTCTACTATAATTAATTTGACCAGACTTTTATTGTTGGATATTTAGGATGTTTCCATTTTTAGTGAGAAATAACACTGTGGTAAACAGTTTGTAATTCCATCTGATTAGTTCCTGAGAATTAATTCTTAGAAGTAGAAGTCCTATTTCAAATGGTCTGAAATTTTAAAGCTTTTTATTCTTTTGCATAATTTACCCCTATATAGGCTGAGGCATTTGCACTCCACTGAGTAGTTCACGTAGATTTAGATACAAGGTTCAACACAGAGTCTTTTAAACTACTGAAAAAATTGAGAATGGGAGAAGAAACTTAATTGAGATGATGGGATATTGGGTAATTATATAAAGAGAGATATTAAGATAGATAGATGGATACCTAGTAGATGTAGATAGATGGATACCTGGTAGAAATATAATAGAGATTTATAGATAGAGATATGACATATGTTTATATACACCAGGGCCACATTTTTTATTTTTGTAGGTGCTAGGCACTTTTACCTTTGTGGGCCTCTTCCTCCGTAAATGATATTAAAATTTATATTTTTTGACTGCATTGACATAAAGATGAATATAATCCAGAATGGATTCATTACTGTATGTTCATTATTCATACATATTTTTTTCTCTGATTTTAAAAGAAAATATTTTCATGGCCCATAAAAGTATTGTGGTTCCTGGACACTGTGCCGTATGGATAAGGTGACCCTGATTATGCTTGTCTCTACTTTTAATATTTTCTATAATGAATAGGTATTATTTATGACATAAGAAATAAGAGAAAAACGTCAAAGTAAATTTATAAATATCCGTATCCCTCAAAAGGTTTCTTTTCCTTTCTCCACAAGAAAAGAGATACATTCTTCTTTTCTCATAAGTCCCACCCCATTTCCTCCCTAGCAGTGGGCTATTCAGAAGACCTGGCTCTTGCTTTGTAGAAAAAATAAAAGAAACCAGAGCGGAGTAAGGAAACTCTGTAGCTTTTCTTCCACTCCTGCTGCTACTCCCCCCGGATCATCCCTAGCCTCACCATTCACTCAATCGTCTGTCCCTGAGACATGATACCATCTTCAGTCGCAGCCTTACTTCCACAGCCAGTCACTAACCAAATCCTGCCATTCTAGCACCTAAATGTTTACCTCTCCTGCATTTCCACCTGCATTGCCTGAATTCAGATCGCCATCTCACTGCCTCCGTACTTGACCTCTCTAATCCAGTCCTGCTCCTTTCTGCAGCCTTGGCATAAATCAGATTTGTTTAAAACCCCTCTGAGGATAAAGAGCAAACTTGTCTCTGTCACCACACTCCAGCAAGCCCAATCCAATGTGCTTTCTTTCCATCTTGGACCTTTGTACACACTGGCTTCCATCCTCCTTTCATTGCCTGACCAACTTCTACCCCTTCTTCGGACCTCAATCCCTGCTAGCACCCATCCCCGAAATCTGAACTATTTCCTGTATTATTGAGGCACATCTTACACTATATTAAAATTACATATTTACTTATCAGTCTTTGCAGGTTTTCTCCGTCCAGTTAGTGTCAGGTCCATCCAGATTCTGTTAGAAGGCCATCCTGTCAATCCAGCATGTATACAAGTTGGGAGAGGCTACGTTGGTGGCAGCTAGTGGGTGCCATATTGAGTTGGATAGAGGATAGTTTTGTTAGTAGGTTGGGCCACTTGGCTCTGGGCCATTAGGTGACCAGTTAAATGGCCAATAAAGCCTCCCAGTCAGAACAAGTAATGTCACACGGGATGATGGAAGATGGAGCAATGGCCATGGTGTCGGACACAGAGTAAGTGCTCAGCAGATACTGCTTATCACCAGCATCTCAGTGGAGCCAGCACTGGGAATCTGGCTGGCCAAGGGTTACCCTCTGTCCTGCTATGGACTGTCTGTGGGGTGGCCCCAGGCTCGCAGGTATCGCTGACAGCGAGATGGAGGTCAGACATCAGCAGGTGAGCTCTGCTATCGCCAGGTTCTCACCAACTGGATTAAAGATCTTTGTTCTCTTTAATCCCACATTTCTTTGCTGCCTCCAACTTTGAGGAAGAGTCAGAATCACAAGCAATGACACTTACTGAGCTATTTTGGCTGGCTAGGGATTGGGCTTTCAGATGACGAGAAGTGAGTAAAACCAAAATAAAACAAACCCTCTGGCTATTGACCCACTGTTCTTCTCTCTTAGAACACTGGTCATCATGGATGGTGAGATGGTGATGGGGGGACCCTTGGATCCTTTTTCTTGTTTCATCTTCTGCCATGGGATTGCCTGTATTTATGCTTAAGATAATACCGTAGTTTCTATTTTTTTTTAAATATTCCTGTTGAGGCAAGACCTTGATTCATTTGATTTCTACCTTGGAATAGTTTCTGAGATGTGGTTGTAGGCATTTTATCTCAAGAAATAGGAAAAAAATATCTGGAAAGGAGGCAGTCTGATGGATTAGTCTCTTGAAGTAATTGCCAATAGTGACTCATCAGGGGGTAACAAAATCACTCCAGTGAATTTTGAATAGTATTTTTATAAAAGTGGAATAAAATAAATGTTAGAGCATCTCACAAGTAGCAAAGGCAAGTGCTTCACTAAATCTAATGTTTACATTCATCTGGATGTGTATACTGGGTTGCAATACAAAATGTGTTTTATTTTACTGTGGGTCACAGTTGAAAAAGTACAAAAGTCTCCAATGTAAGACAATTCACCTTGAAATTTCTTTAACTCAATAGAGCTTTATCTGTGTTCATGTTAGTGCATGCACTACACATTTTATGACTCAGATGTGCTGTTTTCTGTCAGGGTTTATCTTAAGGAATGAGTTGCCCTCCATGCACTGATACAGATAAAGCTGATCCTCATCCACAGACAGCTTCTGCAAGCAGGACTCCTGCTTACATCTCATTTGTGGGTACCATTTCTGGCTCTTAGTTATATTCCCAGGCTTGTTCCTCTTAGGAAATCCCTGGGTGGTGCAAAATATTTGTGCTTTGCTACTAATCTAAAGGAGCCCTGATGGTACAGTGGTTAAGAGCTCAGCTACTAACCAGAAGGTTGACAGTTCAAATCCACCAGCCACTCCTCGGACACTCTGTGAAGCAGTTCTACTCTGTCTTGTAGAGTTACTGTTAGTCAGAATTGACTCGATGGCAACAAGTTTGGTTTGGTTGGTTTTACTAACCTGAAGGTTGGTGGTTTGAACACACCCAGTGGCACCATGGAAGGAAGGCCTGGTGATCTGCTTTGATAAAGATTATGGCCAAGAAAACCCTACGGAGCAGTTCTACTCTGTAACACGTGGGCTTGCCAAGGGTCAAATTGACTCAACAGCAACAGGTTTGGGTTTTGGTTTTAGTTCCTCTTCGAAGGGTTTCTTTATAGATTAGAAAAATGAGAATTATGCATGTGACATTTCATATGTGTACATAAGAAGGAGCCACCAAACATGTCCTAAAATCAAAGGACAATGTCAGCCCTTTGTTAGCTGCCAAGTGTGACTTCAGACTCACTCTCCTGAAGCTTGAATCTGCAAACTACTTTTGTGTTTCTGACTTATTTCAGTGTTTTATCAGTTTTTAAAATATTTCCAAATGAAAAGCCATCATCCACTGTTTATGTAAAATCCCTGCATCTACAACCCAAGCAGAAATGGCTGGGTAAATGATAAATGCCCTTCATTCCTCTTGAGCTCTCTTCACGCACAGTCGAGGGGACGCGAATGGGAGGAAGTGGGGCATGAGAAAGCAATTTCTAGGTCCCGACTAATAAGAAAATCTTTGAACAGTCATTCACTCCCACTCAGACAGAGGTCTGTGGGAAACCTCCTATTACTTCAGGCCTTTAAAGGCTCCGTAATCTCGCTTCCATCCGCTTTTCTGACCTTACTTTTCTAATACATCTCAAAAAAAAAAAAAACAACTAAACTAATGACCAAAACCAACTTGCATTTTGTGTCAATATAGGCCATTTGCAGCTGCCTGACAAGTCAAACTACCTCGTTTGTGCCTTTGCTCCTTGGCACTTTCTCTCTCCAGCTGCTTTTAGGTTACTATCAGCCCAGTTTGCAAGGCCCAGGTTATTGCTAAGCCCCCAACACAAAACCTTTGGGGACCCCTCCAAATTGAACTCAGTGCACTTCAGCTGAGCACCTGTCATACTTCAAGCACGTATGATCACAAAGAAGACCTGATTCTTGTCTTCATCATCTCCTTCCTGAGAACCCAACTTACAGAATTTTAGGCAAATGTTTATTGAGCATCTGCTATGTCCCAGACCTTGTTCTAGGCACTGGGACTTTACTGATTTGTTGAAGATAACCTAAAAGTGAATTGTGGAATTATCTTTATGCTTCTTATTAACTTAGAATCTAACATTTGTGTCTTTATGCTTCCTATTGTTAACCAACAATCATATGAATAAAAACTATTTATAGATACATAACAGCGAGGAGGAATTCTATAGAAGAGAAATAATGAAGAGTAATAAAGCTATTTTCCCACAGTAACCCTTTGGTTTCTACACTATTTAGACAAGTGATATATTATAGCATATATTTTATTTCCAAATTTCCTTTATTATAGTATACGTTTTGGAGAGGATCAGTATTTTTATTTTTTTTAATTAAATAATCATAATTACCCTTGATTTTTCTCTACCATACTCTACTAAAGAGAAAAAAGAATCACATGAAACCAGTGCCAACATGTATATATATGTAGACAGAGAAATATATTCTGTTGGTATCTATTTATATATTTTTCTGATTATAAAATTGACATATTAAAAATAAAATTGAAAAACCAAGTGCATGTTCATTGTTCGTTTAAGGAAGAAAATTAAAGCCACTCATTCCACAGGGCATCCCCGGATGGCGCAAACTGTTAATCAACTGATTACTAGACAAAAGTTTGGCAATTTGGACCCACCGGATGCACCTTGGAAGACAGGCCTGGTGCTCTGCTTTCAAAAGGTTACAACCTTGAAACCCTGTGGAACACTTCTGCTCTGCACACGTGGGGTTGTCATGAGTTGGAATCGACTAGATGACGGTTAAGAACATTATTCCACGACCTTGAGATAGCAGCTCTAGGCATAGTGGTGCGTTTCCTTCTAGTCTGTTCTATATCTATGTTTGTGTCCTCACATTATCTGCATATATACATATGTTTGCATTTACATGCATATTTTAAAAATGTGGGATCACACTGCCTTGAAGTTCAGAATCCCATTTTTCTGGGACTGGAAGAAGAGTGAGGAGTGTGCCTATGAGGGTGGGGATGAACAATTCGTTCTCTTCCACCTACAGCCCATATAAATGGAATCATACAGTATGTAGACTTTTGTGTCTGACTTTTTTCACTCAATATTTTTCAGATCCATTGAGGTATAATTTAATACAGTAAAATTTACCCCTTTAAAGTACACAGTTCTTCCATTTTGATCAGTGTGTACAGTTGTATAACCACCATCCCAATCAAGATATAAACTCTTTTCATCTCCCCAAAAGTTTCCTTTTGATGATTTGTTTTGCCCCTCTTGATCAGCCATTCTCTGCCAGTGGAGGATCATAGGGGAAAAATGGTAACATTAAATCAAACCTGGTAGCCGTAAACCTCTGGTAGTCTTATCGATTCAGCTTCTAAGATCACACAGCTATTCCTTTATAAGAGTGTGTCCGCCTTCTGAATCATATATAAAAAAATGCCACAGTCGAGAAAACAGATAATAAATGCTCCCTGCAACTGGATTACCACACTTCGTTTAAGTGTTTTCTTGGCTGTGATCTTTACAGAAACACATCACAAGGCCTTTCTTCCGTGGCACCACTGGGTGGGTGTGAACCTCTTGTGCCACTCAGGGACCTTCCAAAAGGTCACAGACTTGAAAACCCTGTGGAGCATAGTTATACACTACAACACATGGTCATATAAGTTGGAATTGACTCAATGGCAACTGGTGTTTTTTTTTTGTTTCGTTTTTTTTTTTTCCTTCCTGTTGTTCCTAATTTATAGATGTAATCCCAGGTTTGATACTTAAACACAAACTCTTAATGTAATACACACACACACAGAGTTCATAGATTTCAGTAGAAGTCAGGAAGGGGGTGGTTTTTTAGTGAACTGACCAAGTTGATACATAAGTGCCTGTTTAGGCCTTAGCCCTCTACTATAGTTGAAAAAGAAATAAAGAATAAAAAAAAGATTGCATCTTCGTATTAGTTTTTCTCAGCCTACCACATCCTCTTTAAGTCTGTTGATCTCACTCCCACAAGAGGTCTGAAGGCTCTTGAAGCACTGCAGAGCAAAGTGACTTGAGCCTCATGGCCTCTTCTGTGCTAAGTGGTTCCGTGAAGGCATGGTAATGAGTATTTAAAACGGTGCACTTGCAGTTGCCTCTTTTTTAACCTCCCTTGATTGCTATCTCCTCACCCCCTAGAGAAGTATCTCCCATGTCTAATCAGATGAGGTGAAGAAGAGGAAATTGCATTTATTTTAAGCTTAAGGTTTAGCCAGATGGGAGCCAGCTTAAGTTTCATCTGAATATAATTTGATTTTTTTCCCATCTCACCATCCCATGTTGAGTTGCCTCTGACAACTGATAAAATTTACATTTTCAAGCAAATCTAGGATTTAGGTATAAATATGCAGAGTGAGCACTCAAATTAACTCATGTTCTCAAAGTTAAAAAGGGTGAAATCAGAGTAACTTCACATAAGAAAATTTCCAGCTTATGCTGGTGAAGTGGAACAAAATAGAATAGAATATAGATTTCAGAATTCTTCCAATTTATAATTTTTAACAGAGCAGGAACATTCTAGCAAAGTTGCTTAATAAGTCTGAGATCCATTTTCTCATTAACTTTTAGGATAAAATTCAGATGGGTTTCATTTGAAAAGATTCTAGTAAAGATTGAGCTAAAAATACTTGTTATGAAATAAATTAATTTTGGGAAATGTTATGAGTTATGAGGCATTATGAGTTATGAGGCATTAGAAATTTGAACGCCTATTAGCAGTTCACTTTTCTTTGCCATATTTAGGCACAATTTGAGAATGTCTGTTCTAAGGGATTTCTTCAGTTCATGCTTGGAGCCCCTAGAACTTTTCTTTTAGTTGCTCTGGTTCTGGGTTTTCATTATATCTCATAGATGAAGGGGCTGGGAAGTAATAGGGTGGTATTTGGTTTTACTATGTCAATCTGACTGAGGATTAGCTTTCTAATTCTAGTGGTTTTGATCTAGAAACAGGATTTTGTTTTTTTTTCTTCTTAATAGGTTGGTCTTTCCATAGCAAACAGACTTGCAAGGTATTGGTAAAGCAAGCTTTATACGCTTTCCTGACCTCCCTAGCTAGACCCAGTGAGGAAAAAAGAGAGGAAACCTCTGGCCAAGATAGATGGAGAACTGCCTTTGAGTCATCTCCTGATTCATGGCAGCCTTCTGTACAACACAATGAAGTGTTGCCTGGTCTTGTGTCATACTGAAGATCAATGGCATATTTGAGTCTATCATTGTGGCTATTGTGCCAATCCATCTCACTGAAGGTCTTCCTCACCCTCACTGGTCTTCTACTTCACCAAACATTATGTCCTCCTTCAGAGATTGATCACTCCTGATGAGGTAGCCAAAGAAAACGAAGTCAGACAGTGTTCCATTGTGATCCATAAGGTTTTCATTGTCTAATTTTTAGAAGAGATCACCAGGCCTTTTATCCTAGTCTGTATAGTCTGGAAGCTCCACTGAAACCTGTCCACCAGGGGGGACCCTGCTGGTTTTTGGAATACTGGTGGCAGAGCTTCCAGCATCGGAGCAACACACAAGTCTCCACAGTATGCCAAACTGACAAAGAGGGGAGTGAAGGGTAACAGATTCTCACTGTTCGATGCAGTGCAGAATAGGAGTGGAGTTGTTCTAACAACGCAGAGTCTCCAAAAGAGCAGCAGCTGTTACAGTAGAATGTGCTGGAGGGTCCTGTGGTCTTGGGCTGCCTGGCAGAGGACTGTCAGGGCACAGTCCTGACTCTTGTCTGGAGAGCACAAGCACTGGGGACAAGTGACAAATCCTTTTAAAATAAGGTCATTAACACTTTCATATTGCAGATATAGGATGGTTACTTAATTTCAAGCTGCTATTTTATAATTAATTTTTATCGGCCACATTTATATTTAAAGTTTACAGGCTTCAAGTAATTTGAGGATCATCTGATGACCTAAGGGGCAGGCGCATTACTAAGTAATATTTGCTTGAGGGGCCCACACCTCCTAAAGGGGATTTCTCTAGGCACTCCTCAAGATATCCATTCTTTAGTAAGCACCACCACCTACCCTTTTGTAAACCAGCTGGAACATTCCTTCATTTCATCAGATCAGATAATGTACCAAAAATACTGCCCTACTCCATCAGTCCTGTAAGTTTGAAATATTGTCTATTAAGTTGATTTGTGAGTTACCTGTATTTTAACTATTTTATTAGTTATTTCATAAGGCTGAGTTTCTTGTTTGTGTTGAAATTAATCTGTCTTAATGGACTGGGGCTCATAGGTATTCTGGCAACTGCAATAAGAAGGAAGGGTGGAAATATTCTGGGATTAATGTTGATAACAAGGGACATATATGCTGGCACTCAGCTGTGGCATTATCACACCTTAGTGGATCACACATAATGTGTTACTAATAATAGGTAAAGTACCAAAGCTTGGTAGTGATTTCCTAGGGCCAGTTCAAGAACGTGTCTTTTACAACATCACTCTTACTTGCTAGCATACATTCCAGAGAGGGAGAAAGTAGGATAGATAGCTGGGAACCATACAACTCCATAGCCTCTCTCATGTCAGACACAGCCTTAGTTTAGGGCAGGCCTAGGGTTGGGAGCAGGCATGTAAGCTTGTGTGTGCCAAGGTGAAGTAGAAAACCCACGTTCATTTCCTCTCCAATGCAGTGGGCATGGGTCCAGGGAAACTGTGGCTTGTATTATCTGTTGGTCTTCTCTGTTCTCTTAGCCCAGGATCTTGTCTCTAATGTTCCAATGCAAATGTTCTGGCTACCTCCATAATACTGAATTTGGGACTCTTTCAGCATTAGGCGGAGGTTAAAACTGATTTATTTATGGGTGAAAATAACCTGCCTAGAGTACATATTTCAGACTTGTCCTTTTGAGATTTGTGAACGAATTCAATCCAGGGACAGCCTACAAGAGCACATTAATCACCCACAGAGCCAGCATTTCCAGACAACTTTTAAACCTTCACAGTGTTAATAACAAGGGAAAATAATTCTGCCTTTTTTTTTTTTTAAGTTTTATGAGAATTTTCAAGCTGTTCTAGACTAACAGTTTCAATTTCTGGTTTGTTAATTTTGTGATTCCAAAGTTAATAGAGATAGCTGAGAGAGAGGAATTCGTGCAAGAAAGTTTTCATGTTTTAACAGTTTGAAGCCATTTCTGACATTATCTCCCTTTTTGACTTTTTTGTCCTAAGACTCTGCTTTTTCTTTTTCTTTTTTTTAAGTTTTATTGTGGTAAAATATATAACAAAAAAAGTTTGCCATTTTGACCATTTTTAAGTGTACAGGTCAGTGGCATTAATTACATTCACCATATTGTTCTACCATCACCACTACCCATTTCCAGAAGTTTTTCGTTGCTCCAAAATGAAAGGACACTTGACTTAATTTTTTTCTGATTGTGAAATAGATGCCTATTGATTATAGAAAAACTAGAAAATATAATAAAGAAAATATCACCCCAGTAGACATTGTTAATACACTTTGTATTTTTGTCCAGTCTTTTTGATGCGTGTATGTCTAGACATCGTCATCACTGCACCCCAGCATACAGTAGAATGTCTGAAAAGCAGTACATGCTCAACACACATGTGTGTCATCTTAGTCATCTCCTATTCACCGTGTGGGTGAAGGAGGATTTCCTCTATAGGATTTGGTGGATGAATATGGCACCCAACACTGGACAGATGAGATGGACCGCAGTTTATTAGTAACATATATCACAGCCTGAGGGAGGAGGACACCACATGCCACAGAGGACCATATTGTGGTAGAGAACAAAGTGAACAACTTGGTCTTGTGGGAGGCAGGCTTTGTAGTAACTAGAGGATAGGGTGCCCTCTAGTTCTCATGGGAGAATGTGATTGGCTTGCTTGAGTACTTCCACAGGCTGGCAAGGAACTGAAACTCACTACTGAGGGATAGGCAGGAACTGCGCTGAGTCCCCTTGATAAGGAGGACTGGTTAGGGCACCTTATCTGTGGGAGCAGAGTGGGAAGGGGAACTTGTGGCTAGGTCATTCAAGGCCCCCCTGATTTCACAAGATGTTAAGGTAGCACAGAATACTGGGCCTTAACCACATGTAGAATGAACTGGATGATTTTTTCATGTTCCACTTTCTTTTCAATTAATGGGGCATCATAGCACCATTTGATCATAATGTTTACTTCCAAAGCATCGTATCTGCAGGTGAATGTTTGGGCTGACTGCTGTCCCTCAGTAGTCAGCAGTATCCATGAATTTAAGAGCTTTACCTAAATATAAATGGTTGTGTTTCCATAGAATACATGGATCCTGATTTTTATGGGGTCTTCTTTAAATTCTGACAGTTTGTCTCACATATGCAGCTTGTGCAAAATTATTTCTGCCCCTAAAATTGCCCAGATAATTTATTCCCAAGTACTTTTTATTGGCATCTCTGTGCAAATCAGCCAAAAATCTTCTTGCAGGTTATTGTAATTTACTTCTTTTTCTTAACTGAGTAATGCAAGTGGATTTCCAAGTAACAGCAAGTCATAAACATATTACCCTCTGGTTTCTGTATTTTTAAAAATAATTTTGCTCTGTCTTGAAATTGATGTGAACTGTTGGGCCCAATTTTCTCAGTATCAGTGTCTCTGTGAGGCACTAAGGCCCACTGAATCAAAGCCATGGCAGCTTCTTCAGGGAATGACCCCAGAAGGCCTGGGTGCTGGGTGCTGAGTGACAGCCAGAGACTGCAGCCAGTGGTGGCATGACAGAAGGCCCTGCATTTGAACCTGGAGAGTCACTCCCTGTCAAGTGAGATTCCATTTTGCCTCATTTTGACATTACTCTCAAAGTGCTAAATAATAGATTCGGAGGAGTTGGGCCCTACACCCATGCATACATGCTTGCAGTAAGGACACTGACCTTCCAGACCCAGTGGTAACTGCAGATTTCTGTGCTTCACTCTTTATTAAGTGACTTGCATGGTCGATGTCTCTTCTTCCCAGATAGCCTGGAAGTTGTTTGAGGCAGATGACTTTCTTATACTTGTTTTGGTCCTCCAGTCTCCTTGGATAGGAGCATTTTCACTTTCAAAATATATATTGAGATCTGAGAACACAGAAGAAAAGTATATGCTAGAGAAAAGAAGTTGGGAGTCATTGCCACATGAGTTGTTAAAATCATTGGATGGATTAACGTGGTCTCAAGAGATGCTGGAGCAAGAAGAGTGGGATGCAGACCCCTGGAACTCCTTCATTTAAGGGCTTTGCAGAGGAGGAGGAGGAGAAGGAGCATGTGACAGAGTGGCTGGGACTAAAGGGAGTGAAGGGTAGAACTAGAAGATGGTACAGGCATTGGCAAATGCCGCTAAGGGTCAGGATAGAGGAGAACTGAAGTGTGTCCTGGAGGACATTGGAGACTAGCAAGAGCGGGTTTCCGTAGAGGGATGGAGATGGAACGTAGAGTGGAATGTGTGAAGGGTGAATGAGAGATTGGGAAGTAGATACGGCTGATGGAGATAGCTCTTTCCAGGAGCTTATCTGTGAGGGAGTGTGAAGAGATAGGGCCATACTTGGTGTCTGTGTGTGTGTGTGTGTGTGTGTGTGTGTAGAGCAGGGAGTTGGAATCCTGGAAGGTTTTTTGTTTTGTTTTTGTTGGTGCTGGGGCGTGTGCGTGTGTGTGTTGTTTATTTCTTTAAAGGTGGGAGAAAGTAAATTATCTATCAGTGATGTGCTAGAGCCAATTGTTAATTTTTTAGTGAGTTTGGAAGCAGGTTGTTGAACAGTTGGCAGCTTAAAATTGACCACAGTGGGAGTATTTACACCACGGAAACTGGCAAACACGAAAAGACTCCTACTACCACCATTGTTAAAGTTTAGCAGCACTCCACTGAGCATATTTGAATCAAGGTAGGCGGGATCCAGTAGAGACAGGAAAGAGGCCTGATTCAGGGGAGATGCTGATGGAGCCTGGTCTCTGAGGATAGCGAAGGAGATGGGATCTGAGTACCTGTGCGGAGACTGGCTTTTAAAAAGAGGAAAGATACAGCCTCCATTTTAATAGAGGATGGGAGAAGACAGAGCCATGGTTCATAATAACAATGGTAATTATCAAAGCTAATATTGTTGTGTGCCTTTGAGTCAATTCTGATTCATAGCGACCCTATTTGACAGAGTAGAACTGTCCCATAGGGTTTCTTAGGCTACAGTCTTTATGGGGTGGATTGCCAGGTCTTTCTCCCACAGAGCCACTGGTAGGTTCGAACTGCAGACCTTTCCATTAGCAGCCAAGCATTTAACCATTGTACTACCAGGGCTCCTTAAAGCTAACATTACTGAGTCCCTTTTTTGTTCCAGGCACATATGTTTCCCCTGGATTATCTCCTGTAACACTCGCTACTCTGAAGCACGTATTGTCATTATCTCTTCATAGGTGAGGAACCCTAGGCAGAGAGAGGTGAAATAGTTTGCCAACAGCTATTTGAGCCCAATGGTCTGATGCTCCAGCCCTCAATACGGGGACCCTACGCTGTGTCTTGCATCCTAGAGAAGATGTGGATTCCATGACAGGAAGTTGACCTAATTCCCTAGTGATGGCTTCTGTTCTCTCTGTGAAGAATGCACACCATCCCCTTAGCGTGAGAGAGTTAAAGGAAGGCACTTAACGAAAGTAGAAAATGTAAGATATGATTGTTGTGGAGTGGGATGAGAAGGTTGTCTAGAGAAACATGAGAAGATGTCCAGACAGTGCCAAGGGCCTGGTTGATGGTTTTGACCATAAATGTACAGTGAGACCAGTAGTGAGAACACCTTCCTTCAGTCACTTCTGCTGCTTCCGTTTAGGCAAGAGGAGGTGGCCTGTGGGCTCCCTCATGGGTAGGATATTGATAGGTCAATGGGATAGAAGCTCAAAAGGACAAAGGAATTTAGGGAATTTGGAGGGGAGAACACGATTCTACTCATGGACCATGGTATCTGAACAGGAGAAAGAAACACGTGGAGGCAGGAGGAGGCTGATTGGACTTGAGGTTTTGACAAGATTGAAGAGCTATAACAATCAGAGTACTTGAACTGGTTAGGGAGATAGGATAGGAGGCTGTCTTTGGAAGCTTGAGTTTTGGAATTATTGATTCTGGTGCTATTTCAGTTTCTGGATACTGTAAGTTCAGGCTATGAGTATGGAAGGGGGTAGCTGAGATGGAATGAGAGCGAGGGTCCCTGGAGATGAGGTCAAGGGTTATACATGGGGACCTGAAAGTAGTCCAGGATGATGACAGAAGTTGTGGTGAAGAGAAAGACTCTGATCCTGGTTCTAGTTGCTGTCTAGTTGAGTCCTACTCAAAGTGACCCAGTATGTGTTAGAGCTTTTAGGGTTTTCAGTGGCTGATTTTTTGGAAGATCTCCAGGTCTTTCTTCCAAGGTGCTTCTGGGTGGATTCGAATCACCAACATTTTGGTTAGTGGCCGAGCACTTAACCATTTGTACCATCCAGGGACTCCAATAGTAAGTTACATTGTGTATATTGTGGCTCTTATTTTTACTGGGTGGATGTGTTAAAATTACATCTTATGCCTTGGAGTGAAGGGAGACTATGTTTGTTTATTTTCTCTTAGATCCCTCTGCAATTTATGTGTTCTCCCTCACTGGACCATCATCTGGTCAGGTGGTACCAGTGAAAGGGAACATTTCCCTTCCTGAAAAATAGCCTGTAGTGAGTTGCTAATGCAAGTGTTGCTTCCACTGGACTGAGCTTGAGGAGAGTTTGGAACTGTAAAAGAAAAAATCACACTGGACAATGTTAAAACATGCCAGAGATGACTTATTCAAAAGGAAGTTTTAAGGGAGAAGAACTGAGTAAGGGAAGGGAGGGTGGTGGTGATTGTTAGCTGTCATCAAGTGAGCCCTAACTCATGGGGACCCCATGCACAACAGGATTAGACCGTTGTGATTCATGGGGTTTCCATTGGCTGATTTTTGGAAGTAGATTGCCAGGCCTTTCTTCCTAGTCCATCTTGGTCTGGAAGCTTTGCTGAAACCTATTCAGCATCATAGCAGCACACAAGCCTCCACAGACACATGGGTGTTGGCTGCTCATGAAGTGCATTGGCTGGGAATTGAACCCTGGTCTCCTGCATGGAAGAGGAGAAATCCACCACTGAACCACCACTGCCTTGAAGGGAAGGGAGGAGGGAGGACACTACAGTGAGGAGAGAAAGACACCAAGCCCATGTCTGTGTTCCAATTCCACTGAGAAGCGGAGGCAGGACACAGGGCTGCTAGCTTTTTAAAGAATGTTAAGTGTTGGGGCTGGGTGCGTGATATGCTGAGATTGCAGTTAGGGCCGTTTGCTAAGAATGTTTCCTTTTTTTATAAGGCCACCTAGATCCTAGGAGACTGGGGGAAACAGAGGGGAAGACAAGGAAAGGGAAACTAGTTATTCCAACAGAGTAAATCATTAAGTCTTAGTTCCTTCCACAAGCCCTGCTGTTTGTCAGAACATAAAAGTTTGGGGAGATTTCTTTAACAAAGGGCTCAGGTAAAATTCAACTTATTCACGACTCAGTTAATGCAAAGCTCGACTTAACTGTTGATTCCCTTGCTCAGGGGCAGTGTTTCCTTAAACTCTAAGTGGGAATTATTTTCATAACTTATTTTATCAGGCCCAGGAGGCAAGCTGCAGTTGCTATGGGAACGGTATCTGAATTTCCTGGCTTTTGTACATTTAACACATAAACAATGATGCTATAGTGACATAGGTATTTCTTCCTTTTCTCACTTTCATTTCCTTTTCCCTTTTTAGCAGGATGACTGTTAGGGGAAGGAGAAGGAGGGTTTAATTTCACAGGCTGGCTTATCTGATTAATGTGTCATAATATTCACCTGGCGAGTAATTTTCATGGTAATTTACATGCCCAGAGGGTGCAAGTGTCTAAACTTTACTTCTCACCTTCAGTACTGGTTTGGACTGTGCTATCTAACATCACAGAGGTCCTCACCGAAAGTTCGAGAAAGAAGTGTTTTTCACCTTCATTCGCTAGATGCCTAGCCTAGTGCCTCAAACTGAAAGATGTTTACTGAACTTGTCATGACTTTGGGTACTGTGATAAGTGAACTGCAAATTTAGAATTTTGTGCTCATTCCCGTTGCGTCTTGATCACCATGAGTCATTTTTTTACTAGCATTGAAAGGCCTTTTGGGTTAGAGATCTATATGCACATAGTGTTTGACTGTCAGAGAAGCACTTGCATTGCGTTTCTAGGCCACATAGTCTTTAGCCTAACATTTGCATATTAATGGCTAATTGTAAAACATTATGTAAATTATCCTTGGTGGTGAATACATTATCAAATCAAATGGCCTTTAAGGGTAATTACAGGATGCTGCTATGTCAACTAGGAAGCTGCAGGTTGAATGTTAACACTTTATATAGAATGAACTGGAAACCCACCAGAGTTTATTTCTGTCCAAAGTCACGAGGTGCCTTTCAGTGTGACTCTTCATTTTGGTAGATGCAGCACACTGGGGTAATATCAACTGTAGAATATTAGGGATTAAAATAAAACCCTGATTGAAACCTATTGAAATGTGGAAATTTTCACATTGGCAATCTAAATGTTTGAGTTACAGAGATTGTCCCATGTCCTTCAAGAAATAGACTTAAATTAGATATATTAAAATATATTAAAATAATCCATGCTCCTAGTAAAATACACCAGAGAGCCCAACCTCCTCAAGGTACCCCTCTCCTACTACAGTGCTTGAGAGTTAACAAGTATATTGTGGGCTTATTCTGTATCACTACCTGGAAATTGGGGGCATCATTCTTTGCAATGCCTGCATGATACAAAACCATTTTGAACTGTTTGATTGCTTGAACTGTTTGGCATTGGCGTATATTCCTTACCCCATTGCTAAATGCCTTCATTCATTGTTGGCTGTTCACATGTGCCCTCTTTGAAGACCAGTATCTGACTTATCAGTCTATTCTAACTACATAGTCTGACTCAGTGTCTGTTCTGTATATGGTGGCCAAGAAGCATTGTGGACGGGAGGAAGGATGGAAGGAAGCGTGTATGTTGCTTTTCTGTTGGACTGGTAAGTGCTACCACCATGGAATGGAACTTTGGACAGCCCTAGTCACTTTCTCCAACCATTTGTTAGGCTTGCTGTATTGGGAAAGAAATAAGTTTTCTCTTTAGAACATGTACTTTTCTACTTAAAAAAAAAAAAAAAATTATTGTCAAGTTGATTCCGGCTCACATCAACCCTGTAGAACGGAGTAGAACTGTCCGATAGAGTTTCGAAGGACTGGCTGGTGGATTTGAACTGCCAGCCTTTGGTTAGCAGCCAAGCCTTTAACCTCTGTGCCACCAGGGGTCCGTAAAGGAGGTCTATAAATTTGGACTATATCAGGGCTTTGAAGGGAGACTAAAAAACCAGTTGCCATTGATTTGACTCCAACTCATGGTGACCACGTGTGTGCCAGAGAACTGTGCTCCATAAAGTTTTCAGTGGCTGATTTTTTGAAGTAGATTTCTAGGTCTTTCTTCCAGAAGAGAGGCCACCTCCCTTAAACTATCTCCTGGTATTAAGCAGTAGATGACAGACCAGCTGGTCTTTACCACCATTTAAGCCTGCTCACTTTCTCTTTCTCTCTCTCTTTCTTAGTCTGTTCCTTTCTAATCCCTGTTTCTTAAAAAGTAAAATCTCTCTTTTTCATCTTAGTTGATTTCCCGTTAATCTAACTATCCTGGATCTCTGAGTTCGCTGTTCTGCAAGTTAGAGAAAACTGAAGTTGAAAAAGTTTATGCTGAAACAAACCTAATGCTGTGGCAGGTGTCCCCTTTCTAAAAACAAAATATAAACAATAACCAACTTTGGAAAATCAGAAACAGTCACTTAGAAAAATAGTCATTGAGATGTGTATCTGGAAATCTGAATCTTAGTTCCAGCAGCCTCTGTAGTCAAAACCTTTTATGACTGAGTCATGCTTTCCGTCTTCCCCACCGATCACCAAATCAGGCCGCAAGCAGATGACTGGCACTTTAGCCCAGATTTTTGACAAATTACTTATTCAGTTTAGCTATTCTGTTAATAAAACTAAAACTAATGATCTAATATATAGGAATAAAATTAGAAGAATTGTTTCTGTCTGTTGTAGAATTTTGTAGGCCTATTTCTAACCAGAGAGCCCTGGTGGCGTAGTGGTTAAGAGTTCTGCTGCTAACGAAAAGACTGGCAGTTCGAATCTACCAGCTGCTCCTTGGAAACCCTATGGGGCAGTTCTACTCTGTCCTATAGGGTCGCTATGAGTCGGAATCAACTCGACGGAAATGAGGTGTTTGGTATTTCTAAGCAGAAAATGGGACAGGAGCTATGCTTCATTAAAAAGATGATTCTGTAGCTTTCTTAGCGCAAGGATTTAGATAGCTAAATCCCTGCTTGCCTCTTGCTGACTTTGTGACCTTAAGAGAAGTTACTTAACTAAAGCTTTTTTACACCAACCTTTAAAGGCAGGGTAATGATTCTTATCTCACAAGACTACGGAAAAGGTTAAGAGAGAACAAAGATCAGATCTGATCTAACCAAGGATCTAATCTATAGTAGGTGCTCACTACATGTGCATTTCCTCCTAGGTATCTATCTTTGTTTCTATCCTCTTCCTGTGATGATATCACAGAAACATCTAAAAGTGATTATTGTTGAAAGTAAAATGCCAACAGGTGGCTGGATGGATGGATGTGTAGGTCAGTACCTGCCCTTGGGCAAGTCATTTATTTATCATTCAGTTGCTTTTTCTCCATTTCCTGCTCAGACTGGTAATTTGGAACCATTGGGAACTGATGAGAAAATGAAAGGCATTGTTATCATTATCGTTCTGGTGCCAGGAGGTCTCATGTGGGAAAATATGAAAGAGGAAAATGATAATAAAGAACAAAGACACCCACCTAGAATTAAGTTCTGCTGTCTAAAGCCTCCTTCACATGACTTCAAAGCCACATTTCCTTAAGTGGGAGTTGAGGTTTAATCTCCTTGCCAGTTGGAAATAATTCCTAATGATTAACATAATAGTAAATCATTTTGGGAGTAGGTGAGATACCATTGATGGCAGTTAGGATTGAAAAGTCGTGATATACACAGAAGTGGCTTCTGCCATACAATGAAAGAGGAAAATAAAACAACAGATGAATAGATCATAAAATATTTTCTACTGAAATGTACTAAAAGTTTGACACGCATGATAGTAGTTTTTAACAAGGTTATGTATCTGATTTTTATGATATTCCTTGTACAAAGAGCTGATAAATTGGCCCTAAGCTTGCTTATCTGCCCTGAAATAATTAATTGTAACCTTTTCCTCATGACAAGCGCTGCAAAGGCTTCAGACTCGTTTGGTTCCCTGTTTCACAGAACTCTAGCAATCTGTCTGCAAAAGCCCCCACTGATTGAGTAGCTTCCCTGGGTGGATTGGAATCACCCTCCTTGGGTTCATTAAGAGAATTCATCAGTATAGTGAGTGAAGATGAGAGAAGATAAAGAACTTTCTCAGGGTGGTTCACTGGACATTTAAGTAGTTGGAAAAGGGTCGAACATGAGGCTCTCATCTGAGACTCTAACACAGGGAGACTTTCCAAGGCCCCCAGTGGCTCTGGCAGGAAATCAGTAGCCAGTGGAAGGCCTCATGGATAGCAGTACTGAGTCTGATGGGCATAGACCCTACCCACAGTCACCTTTGGCCCTTTCTTCAAGTCCTCCATGAAAAAAAGGAATCCACCATGCCAGAAAACCAAACCCATTTCCATTGAGTGCATTCCAACTCATACAGGCCCTATAAGACAGAGTAGAACTGCCCCCATACCGTTTGCAAGAAGCGGCTGGTGGATTCGAACTGCTGACCTTTTGGTTAGCAGCCAAGCCCTTAGCCATTGCACCACCAGGGCTCAGAAATCTCTGAGAAATCCTTTTTAGGTGTGGATGAAATTGAACCCCCAACTCTAGATTTTCCAAATAGTTGACAATTTTTGAGGAATCCTTAAACACAGTATTCTTGGATGGGGACATCGCCCCATGCGGAAGCAGGGCCTTCTGGTGGTTTTCTAGAGGAGGCTCCATACTGTTCTCAATACCTAGAGACTACACTGGTCCTTTGTGGAACCACCCCAGGGGCTCCTGTATTAAGATTCTCTGGAGGCGAGGGCACATCACCCTGATAGAGTTTAGCCCTTGCTAAACCTTCAGAAGTTATTTATCTACCCTTGTGGCATCCACAAAATCATTTCTATCAGTTCTTTTGGTTAGTCTGGTGAAAGCTTGTGGAGGGGTCCTTTTCCTGACTTTTATCCCTGTCCCCCTCTGGTTGGCATGCCCCACCACCACAGCAGGCAGTGAAGGGGCAGCTAAGAGTGCCCTTGAGGATGGAGGGAAAGAGGGCAGCAGGCACATGACCCTTCACCTCTCAGGTTTTTAAAGTGAGTTTATTATTTTTTTCCATACAATCATACTTTTTTTTTTACTATTCAGTTTTTATTAAATATTAGGATCTTAAAATATAAATTTATTCTTGTTTTTACTGTTGTAAAAATATAGACAACACGTTTGCCAATTCAACATCTTGCACGTGTATAATTCAGTGACACCAATTATCTCAATCATCTTGTGCAACCGTCACCAATATCTGCTACCAAATTTTCTGTCACCTTAAATAGAAAGTCAGTGCTTCTCCCCTCTCTCCCGCCCCTGGTAACCACCATTAAACTTTGATCTCTATGCATTTGCCTATTCTAGATATTTTATGTAAGTGAGATCATACAGTATTTGTTCTTTTGTAATTGACTTACTTCATTCAACATAATGTTTACAAGGTTCATCCATGCTGAGCGTGTATCAGGACTTAATTTCTCTTTATGACTAATATTATGTTGTATGTATATACCACGTTTTGTTTATCTGTTCTTCTGTTGATGGATATTTGGATTGTTTCCACCTTTTGGCTATTGGGAATAGTGCTGTGGTGAACATTGACGTACATGTGTCTACTTGCATCACTGTTTTCAAGTTTCTTGGATATATACTTAAAAGTAGAATTGTGGGGTCATATGGTAGCTCTATGTTTAACTTTTTAAAGAGCACAAACATACTTTATTTTGATCTCATAAAATTTAGAAACATTTAAAAGACAAGGAATACTATGAACAACATAACAGAGATTAAAAAGAAAAACAATGAAGGAAACAAATGCTTGCTCCAGTATTTCTGTTTGGCTCCTTTTTATAATTTCTATTGTTTAATTGATATTCTTATTTTGTTCACAAATTGTTTTTCTGATTTCCTTTGGTTCTTTTTTCGTGTTTTTCTTTAGCTCTTTGAGCATATTTAATCAGTTTTTTTTTAAAGTCTTTGTCTGTTAAGTCCGTTATGGAGCTTCCTTCAGGACATTTTCTTTTGCTTTGCTTTGTCCTTTTGAATGGGACATCCTTTTCTATTTATTTTTATGACTTGTAGTTTTTTGTTGAAAATTAGACATTTGAACATTACAATGGGGTAACTCTGGAAATCAGATTCTCCCCCAAGGTTTGCTTTTTGTTTTGTTTTGAGACTGTAGCAGTTTGTTTGTTTAACGCTTCTGCTATTTTTTTTACAATGATTGCCTTCCTGGTCACACGTGGTCACTGAAATCTCTGTTTCTTAACTTGTGCTTAGCTAGTGTTTGACAGAGATGTTCTCAAGTGCCAGGGGAAAACACAATAAAGCAAAATCCTCTCCTAGTCTTTGCATATTGGCTTTGTGCCAGGGCACTCCTTGAACACTTAGCCAGGCTTGCGCTGAGCCTAGAGATAAGCCCCAAGTGAAAGCATAGTGTCTTTTCAAATGTTTTCTGTGCATGCATCTTGCCCTTGGCATGTATGTGACTTTCTAAAAATTCCTGTATACATAGATACTTTTGAAAGCCCTAATTTCTCAAACTAACTCTTGCCCTTGCTTTTCCTACGGGTCCTTAAGCATCCATTTTATGCCTCAGTTTCATTTTTTATCCCCAGTTGGCTACAGGTGGTTACAATGTTTGGACAATGGCTGCTGCTTTTCCACACGTTGTGAGTTGAAATAGTCCAAATAGAAATGAGAGCCTTGTTTCAGTCCTTCAGATATCCCCAGGCAGGTTAGAACAGACCACATAATAATTTGTGAATAATCTAGTTCTTAGTTTCCTCCAGAGCCAGGAAACAAGAATCCCTCTCTGGGACTGCAGGCAGCTACAGATTTAAGACTTCACTGAGCTGGGGAGAGGGTGGGACATGGATCCATAGAAAACCAAAGCCTTCTCACAATTTTGAAGTTCCTTTTTTTTATGATTCAGTATTTTCTTAGTTTCTGTAACCTTTGACTTTTTTCCAGAGTTCTGACAAAGTTGGTTCTTCCAGTTTCTGCTTGTTTTTTGGTGTTTCTGTGGGCAGATGGGAATGGTGAGTTGTTTATACTGCCCTCTTGCTGATGTCACTGTCCCCTAAGGGAATTTTTAAATCTACAATGGAAATGTGATGAACCAGCTAATAATTCTCTTATAAGAGTGGTATTTAAAAAAAAAAAAAAAAAATTTTGCACCTCTGTTACTTTTACTTGAGTGAAATATCCTAGAGAAATCACCTTAGCATTCATATGCTAAACCCCACAGAATGAAAGAAAGTGAAAATGGGAAGGAATCTGGGAACTAAGGGAGTCCATGGAACTTTGCACTGAGGACTCTGCTGATCTGTGATAGATAACACTGTTTGGTAGCCAGTGACATATATGTAAGCTATCATGGTGTGTGTGTGTGTGTGTGTGTGTGTGTGTGTAAAGTTGTCACCTGTCTTTTCTTTTGTAGTACTGAAGGACTAACTTTTTACTGTAACTGTGTCCTGCAAACCTCCTTAGGGTTAGAAATGCCTGGACTTTCATTAAATGTTGGTGATCATGTTAGAGGATTTTAAAAAATTGTTTTACTTGCCACAATATGAAGCTAGCAACATTATGTAAATTGCCAAAGTTAAAAGAAAATGCTTTCCAGTCTGAAAATGTCCAAAATAGAGATCATTAAGCTAGTTCAACTGCCAGCACTACTCCCCACTAAACTCAACTTTGTAGATAAAGTTCAGAATGGTAAGAGACTTGTTCTCATTAATAGACACAGAGGTAAACTCATTGTGTGTATTTGTATGTGTGTGTGTGTCTGAGCATCCAAAGCTTAAACTAGCCTCTCCTCCTCTGATGATGCTCTGAGTTTGCTAGGCTGAGGTGGTGTTACTGAGCTGGGTAAAGTTTCTGTATATTGGAGATATCTGGAAGGAGAAATGGTGAAGGTCTTATAAAGAACAAAGCTCATGAAAGAATCTCTTTTGTAGAACATTTCATGAGAAAACCTTGGCTTTGAAACTTGATTTCTACTTAGAAATGGTTTTAACATCTCCCACCTGGAGTGACAGTTGGCAGGACTTCTTTCCTATAAAGAACAAGCTGTGGAGATCACTGAGAGAGTCAGTCTTCTAACACTTCATTCTGTTTAATCTTCTAAACTAGACATTTCCATGAATAGTCATTAAAATCTAATTTTTCTTTCCAAAAACATGACAAGTCTGAACCATGATATCCTTGATTCTAACCTTTTACACTAGACTGGGATGCAAGACCAACCAAAGAATGTATAAGGGAAAAAAAATGTAAAAATATGCCACTGATAGTATAATTCCCCTCAGAATAATCATAATTTGTAAGTCTGTTTTGTTACTTTTATTTCAGTTCATTTAACAATCATTTATTAAACACCTTCTTCTACCATATTATAGTTTAATAATATAGTAAAAAATATAGCACTTTTTTAGTACTTAGCATGTACTAGACATTTTGCTAATAATTTTTACATGTATTATTTCATTTAATACTTAAGCCATCCTATGGAACAGGTACCATCTTAATATCCAAATTATAGATGAGATAACTTGATCAGGGGTCCAGAATATTGCATAGCTTAAAGGTGACCAAGTAACAACTGGAACTCAATACTCTGACTCCCACAGCCCCGCTTTATCCACTGGGCCAATCTGTCGTAAAGAACTCAGTTCTTGCACTGAGTGTATTGTTGTGTTTCTCCTCCTTCTTCCCTACTACCACATATACACCCACACAAAGAGAAAATTAGCTGTTTTGGCAGTCTTCTAGTGCCAAAACCCCTTTCCTCTAAACGTCCAAAGGGGTCCCATCCTTGGTGTCATACAACCCTGACAGACTGGACTAGTCAAATGTGCCTGCTTAGAAAGAACGTGAGGCAGGCCAAGTTCGTTTCTTTTCCATATTGTCTGTTTCCTAAAAATTCAGATTAAATGGACCCAGTTTGTAGCAGGCATTTCCTGGTTTCATCTGCTAACAGACACCGACATTGTTTATATGCACCAGCGCTCTGTTTAAGCTTGTCCATAAGAGCTGTGCTTGATCTGAGCAAGGTGGTTGCTGTAGGGATTCTGAAGGAAGGAGCTCCCAGAATTATTTATCTTATTGTCAACTGATGCATGAAAAGCTAACCCTGCCTGGTACCCCTGTCAAGAAAGTCAGTTAGGAGAAATGGCAACTGGTGTGGCTTTTTAATCACTGCATTTCTTCCCTCTTGGGTGCACTGACCTTGTAAAGAACTGGCTAGGGATCTATAGTCCATAAAAGTAGCTGTGTTTGTAAGTCACCTTTCCTCCAATGTGGAAGAACTACTCCACAAATTTTACTAAAAATAAAATCTTCCTGAAATAGCAATGAGGAAGGTAAGACTGTTTAAGTTGTAAATTATTTCTGGGTAGGACTATATTTTGTTCTCCGCAAAACAACAATGCTTACTACATATTTTCTAATTAATGGATTCCTAGTTAAGGATAAGATTGGTGCTAAATCGTGTTGTCATGGGATAGGTTACATGAATGGAACATGAAAACTTGTAGCTGCCCTTTTCAGTGGAAGCTATGAGCAGGACAGCCCCTTAGAAAGCTGGTGGCAACTCACTATATATGGTTGGGTGCTGGCCAACTCTAGGATATGACATTCACGTAGACTGTGATGATAACAGTGTCCCCTAGAGTTGGGCATTGCCCAACCATGTATAGTGGCTCAGTTGGGATCACAGCAGGATCCATGACTAACAAGACTTAATGCGGATATGGTGAGTAGGTACGTTCCCTGGACAACTTCTCACTCCCAAAGTCATAGGAGACAGAATCAATGAGAGATTCTACCTGCTGGAGGGCTGAAGCTAATGACATCCTATACAATGTTGAACACCAGCTCATAAGCTGTTTGGGGCAGATCCTACAAATGGATGGTTAGCGACCACATCTTGTTGGTCCTTGGTAGACCATCTGGGCAGGGATTCTGCAGGGCTTTGGGGGGGTAGGTACCATGATGAGATTGACTCTCATACCTGAAATTCTTAAATCTGTGTAATTATGAACTCAGGAGTCTTTGTTTGGCTCCTGCTATGGTATCAAGTATCAAAAGATGAAGAAACTGAGACTTTGAGAGGGAGCTCAGCTTGTTCAGATTCACGTAGCTAGTAAGTAGTAGAGATGGAGTTCACCCACGTCTTTAAACCCTATGTTCTTTGCGGTATACTCTGCTGCTTCTAGTTTGGGCAAGGTTTTCTGTAGACATTTCAGCTCTTTGTTTCTTGTTATTTTCTCTGTGTATCCATCTACCAGTCACTGGAGCCAGTTTCTCATATTCACTTTAATGTTCAGTGTTTATGTTGTAGGATCAGCTGCAACTGATTTTTGACTTGGCTGACAGGGAGACACGGGTATCGTGGGGAAGCTAAAGGATAAACTCCTTAGAAATCTGTTCCCTGGGTGATGGAATATGCTCAGCTCTATTGTTTGTAAGCAGGAGCATTACTGCTAGGACAAGAAATGCAATACATATGCTAATATGTGCATGAATAGTTGGAAGGATGTTTGAATCAAAGAAGCTTGTCTGTTACACATTTACAGCCAGTGGATGTTGAAATTTTTTTCAGCAGGCTTTCATTGAAATGGAAGAGGTGCCAAAAACTGGATATTGCTACATAGTAATGCCTCCCTCTGAATTGCTGTAGGGTGGCATGCTGTTTGCAAGGGATTGGATAAAATGGTTATGAACCCTAAAATCCTATGGTTCTATAAATAGTACATAATAAATAGTATACAAATCCCTCAGTTATATTGAGCATGATTTGAATAAGCCCAGGTTCTTAAATTTTACTTAAATTGAGATTATACAAAATGTTAAAATTTTATTTCTTTTCAAATTATCTGTAAATTTTCTTAGGGAATTTTATAAAATATTGGCATATTTTACCTATTATTACTAACCCCTATGTGAAAATGGTCCGTTGTAACTTTGTGGATAACTAACTTTTAGTATGTGTCACTGTCCTCCCTACGGTGCAGTTCTTATGCCCATAACCAATCCAGATCTTTTAAAATAGGGACCCTGTCTTATGCATCTTTGTGGTAGGCACTTAATCAGTGTATGCTAAGGGACTGAAAGGTAGATGTTACAATTTTCACAAACCTTTAAAGGTAAATTTTGAAAACTATATTACTGAAATTTTTTAAAATGAATTATTGAAAAAGACAAGTTTGGTGTTTATAAGAGAAAGTAACAAACTTTGAGAGACATTTTGGATTAACTAAACTTAATTTCTACCAAAACATCACTTCCTTTTCTGTCACAAGTATTAGCATGATAAATTAGACCGGTGTTCTAACTAGACTGTATCTAAGTTCTAGCACTAGGGCATATATTTTGAGAATTTCTCAAGATTATTTCCTTGGAGGGAGGATGAATCTGATCTTACTTATATCCTTTTAAGGATTTGAGTCCATGATCGGAATAAAGGCATGCAAGTTTTTCAGAATACACCAAACCAAGAGGGTATTTCATAATTAAAGATTTTTGCATGTCCAACAGACTGAATCCATGGGACAGAAAATCAAGGTTAAATTTAACTTTGAAAAAATGTTGCACTTAGATTTAAAAAAAAAAAAGTCAGTTGCACAAGTTTAGAACCACAAAGATCTTGATCAACAACTCTGGTAAAGGACCTGAGCATTTTAGTGGACCACACCGTCAGTCTAAGCCCCTCGTAGATGGCTGTTAAGTAAAACCAGTGTCATCTTAGGTGCACTCACAGAGATACAGTTTGCAGATTCAAGGAAGGAGTTGATAGTCCCATGAATAACATGAATGGCTCATGTCATGCCTGAAATTTTATGAATTATTCTGGGACACATATTTTAAGAAGGTCTTTGGGAAACAAGAGCACACACAGAAGAAAGCAATGATGCTTTTAAGCAACAGTTGAAGAAAATGGGATGTGATTAGCCTTGAGAGGAGAAAGCTAAGAGGAAACATCTTAACTTTCTTCAAGTATTTTAAGGATTTTCAAGTCAAAAGGTGTTTGACTTACTGCCTATAACTCTAGAGGATAAACTAGGACCATTGTGTGTGGAAATTTTAGGAAACCATATCACCAATCGTTTTTGTTTTTATCTTCTTGACAAAGAAAAGTAAGTGTCCTGCAAAGTTGTGAGGCATTGCTCCTATTCTAACCAAATTTTCTATGACAGTCTTTCATGGATGTTGCCAAGACCCGGGCTAGAATTTCCTTATTATCTTTTGATTTTCTATCATGTGCATGTAATACCTTTTCAAGAAACAACTACTCATCATAAAGAATAAGTAAAAAAGAGTTCTCTCCTGTGTCTGAAAATGCAAATTACTAAAAGGATTATTCTGACAATAGTATCTCCAAGGACCCAAGAATAGAAAAACAGAGAGCTGGATTCTTTCTGGCTAACATGCTCCTCCCCACTGTCACCCCGATATATCTGTGGAACATTCCCCAAGTCACAGACACTACCATCTGGCATTCTTTATCGAGGAGGTAGATTGCCATCTTTAGGGAACCTAGGGGAAACAGGGCCCGTGATTGATGCTCTCCATGGTGCTGAATTGAGCAGATTTTTGTTTTTGCTTTTGTTTTGGCACAGTGGTTAAGAGCTGGCCTGCTAACCAAAAGGTCAGCAGTTCAAATCCACCAGCTGCTCCTTGGAAACCCTATGAGGCAGTTCTGCTCTGTCCTACAGGGTCACTATGAGTCGGAATTCAACTTGACGGCAATGGGTTTAGTTTTGGGTTTTTCCAAGACCAAGATTTGCTTTCTCCTTATTCCTGCCCTGAAATGATTCAGAGTGCACCTCTTGCTTATGCATCTGCCTCTGTATTATGGTCCCAACCCATACAGATCACGTCCTTACATAAAGCCTTCTGATATTTCTGCCTGCCTTTGCTTAAATCCATCTGGGCACCTGATCTGCCTTGACTTCAGTCTACCAACCTGTCTCTTAAGAAAGATGAGTTACGGAAGAGATTTACAGATTTGGTTATAGAAGGTGAGACACCACATTCATTGGTCTGTTTTGACTTATTAAACAATTACATTTCTTATTCACTTCCAAAATCTTTCCTGGTATATATTTATTGATTCTCAGTAAGCTTATACATGAAAGCAAATATTGGATAAGGTGGATACCTACCTGAGGAAGAGGATTTTAAGGGTTTGATGAGGCCACTGATTGACTAGTTTTAAAAATTGGAATTTTCTTCTGTACTCTTTTGATTTCTCTCATACATACAAAGCACATTTTTTGATGGTTAGAAATATTGATTTCTTTAAGCTAACCTGGATTTGCATGAAATGAAAAATTGTAAGTAAAGGGCACCCCATGACAGCCAGAAGAAACACATTGACAGAATGTCTTGACAATAGAAGCAGAGATCTGATAAACTTGGGCAGAGCATAGTGGATAGTCATGTTGTGCAGATAGGAAAAAGTTACTGCTGGACTAGCAGAGAAGGATTCTTCTGCCCTACCGTGAGTCTCAACAGACATAGAGAAATTGACTAGTGATGTGAAAAGTATTCTCTGTGGACCCAAGGAACTAGGATTGAGCTCAAATGAGAAGATCTTGGAAACCTTAGAATTAAAAGCAGGAAAGGGAGCTGCTAAAAGGAAAGAAGAGCATGAGGCATAATGGAAGGGAAGGTCTGAAAGTCTCTGCTATTTAATGATAATTAACTTACATAAAAGCTTAAACAGGAGACAAAGCCTTTAAAGTTCATAAATTATATAACCAAATTTTTATGGTAAAATTCCATGAAAAAGGACATTCAGAGTGATTTGCTAGTTATGTAGAACAGTGCTACATCCAGTCATACAGTTAGTAAATACTTTCCATGATACATGTGAGTTTGGTAGAAAGAGGAAAAAAATCCCTTTGAAAATAAGGAAAAAATAGAAATAAGGATTGATGAAATATAACAAATGAGACATTTAATCCTTGGGATTCATCCAACCATGTTTTATGATTGCATAGTATTTTATATAAAGAACCCTGAGCATGAAATAATTTGTACTCTTTCATGATTTAGACCAATCTTTTAGCTTCTGGTCAAACTCAAGGTCAGATTTATTAGACAAATTATCTGAATTAGGAAGATTCACTAAGGAAGTAGCCTATTTATTGAATAATTCTCTTTGAAAGCCTTTTTTTTTTTTTCTGAGTAAAATATTCTCCAGAGCTAAGGTAGCATCGTGTCCATTTGAAAGGCTCTTATTATTGTATATCAACCCAGTGTGCTCAAGAGGTCAAGGTCCATGTCTCATTATCTCCCATTTCCTTTAGCACTGAAGTTCTTTCAAAAGTTTTGGTACTAATTATATTCACTCTGAAAGAAAACAATATCCAAATGCTTCCTTTCACAGAAGGGCTTGGATCAAACATATAGCCAGAGAAGAAGGAAGCAGAACGTGTCAAAGGAAGAATTCTTCTGTAAATTCTACATTTCAGGCAGGGCATCCTCCCTAAAGCCCTGAGAGTAGACTAGGCCCTCCATCTGTGCTATTGCTTGTGGTCAGATTGTCTCTCTGGATGGTAGTTAACCTCAACCGAAGCAGACTAAGTATCAGCAGTGAATGTTTGACTCTGTCCCACTGAAACACAAATAAGGCGATGATAAAAACACTTCCTGTTTGTTACCATCTGAACTGGATGGACTTCATCTATCAAGTAGAATCTTATGATCTATGTTTTAGAGTTGCTGTTAGGCATTTAGGACATAGTAGGGACACAATAACTGTTGGTTCTCTTTCCACTTTCTTTTCAAGGCTATGTTTAAAAAAAAAACAAATCCATTGCTGTTGAGTCAATTTTGACTCATGACAACCCCATGTGTTACAGAGCAGAATTGCTCCATAGAGTTTTCTTGGTTGTAATGTTTACGGAAGATTTCTTCCATGGAACCACTGGGTGGGTTCGGACTGCCAACCTTCAGGTTAGCAACTGATCACAAACTGCTTGTGCCACTCAGGCGCCTTTTCAAGGCTATGCTAAGCACTGCTAAAAGAGAAACAGGAAGTAGGTTTTTGTTTCTTCCAGTTACTATCACAGTGCTTGAACACCTAGATATCATTTGCCCCTGAAGGTCTTATAACTTCTTACTAAATCAAGTCTATAATGGATCTATCTCCACCTGAGGGGAGCCTCCAGAGGGTAACCTTCATTGAATCCCGTGACTGAATGTGACAAATAGGGCTGCTGCCCTAAGCTCTTGGTTTATCCAGTATTCCTAGAGAAAAGGATAAGGCATACTCCCAAGGGAAGGCCACATTTGGAGAGGCAAGTGTGAAATGAATGATATGATCATAAATTTAAAATTTATTAAGGAAAACAAAGTCTTTTTCAATGGCTGCAATGATAGAAGGTGGAAAAGTAAGATTTAAAAGCAAAAGGTGAGTGCGGAATGACTGCTAATCGTTGCAGGGTTTCGTTTTTTGGTGATGAAAATGTTCAAAAATTATACTATGGTGATGGTTGCACAATTCTTGAAGTACACCAAAACCCATTAAGTTGTACACTTAAATGGGTGGATTTTATTGTGTGTAAATTGTATCTCAATAGAGCTGTTAATGTTTTTTAAAGAGAAGAGAAGTGGTATTCTCCAGTAGTATAGGCAGTGAAGACAAGAAGACTTGGTTCAGGTTCCTATAGCTTTGGGTGGCCCTGGGCAAGCTGTTTAATACCTCTGTACTTTGGTTCCTCACCTCTAAAATGGAGATAAGAAGACCTCATCATAGGCTTGTTGTGGTGAGGGTGATTGGGATAACGTATGTAAAACATCGACCAGAATGCTTGAGTTAAGAAAACCAGCTGCTGTATAGTGGCCCCATGGGTGTCAGAGTAGAACTACGCTCCATAGGGTTTTCAATGACTGATTTTTCAGAAGTAGATCACCAGGCAGTTCTTCTGAGGCACCTCTAAGTAGCTTCAAACCATCAACATTTTGGTTACCAGCCGAGTGCATTAACTGTTTGCACCACCCATGGACTCCAACTTAGAGAATACCCATGGTAATGCCAGTAATTAGGAGTAGGGGGAAACGTTGTGGCACAGATAGTGGTAGCGGAAGAAAGTCTTTAGTATAAAGAGTTCTAAGCCTGTAAAAAAGCATTTGTGAGAGAAAATTAGACCATCCCATTTCAGGATATATTTCTTCCCACAAAACTATATTAAAGGAAGTAGTTGGTTTTACTGTGTTCCCTCTATGAGCTCTCTTGCCTCACCATTTCCCTGGCTGACCTGGAGACAAAATCAGCACATTCAGTTATGCAAGGATATGGTTGGAAATCAGACAAAATCCAGAAACCCTTCAAGGAAAACAGGGCGGTTCTGATCTTTAAAAAAAAATTTCTCCCTAGGTTCCTTTAGAATGGGAAAACCGAGTCATACAAATGAGAAGGATACTGAACTCTTCCCATATCTTAGTTGGCATACAAGGGCCACTAGCAGAATCCATGGCTTTGCATAAAATAAAAAAGCTGTACCATCAGAGGAGAGTCCTTGGTGGAGAGCTGAACCAGGGACCTGGGTGGGGAGAGTGCCCTGGGAGTCCCAGAACCAGAAAGGCAGTGCTTGGGCTTCAGGAAGCATCCCCCCACCCCTTCGACCTCAGATTCTGTGCTTACTTATCCAGTTCATTCTAAGGTAGCATTAATCCATTATGAAGACAAATGAGGCGGTCTGTATCTTAAAAGCTGGCGTTCCTGTGGGAAGACAGAGAAAAGTTCAAAAAGAAATTAAATAATTACAAGTTGTACCAAATGATGAATAAATCAAAGGGCTGAAAAAGAGGATCTTTTCTCCTGTGGGTCTGTCTGACCACATCACATCCATTAGGCTCATTGAGAAGAGCTGTTTTCATCCCATTTCCACATCTATGAAGGAGATAAAAAGCAGCTCACCTTGTGAAATGCAATCCAAGCCCTACCAAGGAATACAGGATATTCTGGGTCAACTGAATTTTAATTATCCAAATAGGTTACTGCTAGAGCTCTGTTTTGAAAAATCTTACAGAAGACTCTCGCCATATGATTCCAAAGTAAGATAATGTATGGAAATCACTGCAAAATTATTATGTGCTTATGTAGGAATCAATCTAATGATCATCTCATGAAATGTTTTTTAAACATATGTTCAGGCTCTGTCTTTCCACGACAACTTTCAAATAGACATAGTTTGTATGTATGTGTGTGTGTATGTATCCATCCATCCATCCCTCCCTCCATCCCTCCCTCCATCCCTCCCTCCATCCCTCCCTCCATCCCTCCCTCCATCCCTCCATCCATTCGTTTGTCAAGAGTAAAGTAAATGATGAATATATCGCACAGGCTCTAGCTTTAGAATTGCCATGTGAGATAGATGGAGAGCACCTCCTGAGACAAAGGCTTCCACCCTCTAACTTCGAAGAACGGAACAGTTATAATATTGGTCAAATGCACAGAAGGTTTTTTTTTTTTTGCTCTTTCACAAAAAAATGAAGATAATAAGTTACTAAATGCAAGTATGATTGTTTAGTTTTATAATTTAAGGAAATTTAGTTTGCAAATATATAGCATATATAATAATAATAATATACTATGTATAAAAATATATAGCAAGTAAAATAATGGTGGCCCAGTGGTTAAGAGCTACGGCTGCTAACCAAAAGGTCTACAGTTGGAATCCACCAGCCCCTTCTTGGAAACCCTATGGGGCAATTCTACTCTGTCCTACAGGGTTGCTATGAGTTGGAATCGACTCAATGGCAATGGGCTTTGTTGCGATAATAATGTAGTTTTTTTTGCCAGATTTTGATGCCTAAATCAGTAGTTCCCAACCAAGGCTGATTTGGTGCCCCAAGGGACATTTGTCAATGTCTGGAGACTTTTTTCATTGTCACAGCTGGGTGAGGAATACAGTTACCATCGAATGGGTAGAGGTCAGGGATGCCACTAAACATCCAGCCATGCACAGGACAGCCCCCCACAACAAAGAATTATCAAAGAATTTTTGTCCCCAAATATCAGTAGTGCCAAGGTTGAGAAAGTCTGCCCTAAATCAATAAAAATCTTTGTCATAATTTTCAAGATTTGAAGATTTAGTTCTACAAGGTAAAACCTGTGATTTATTGTTAAATGCAATGCATTTTCAGAGAAATAAACTACCAAAGTAAATATTTCCTAAATGTGGTGATCTCTATTCTGATCAGAGAAAGCAAGTTTCTCTTTATCTTTAAATACCTTTAACATTTTTTTTTCTTTTACTGGGAGGATAGGGAAAGAGAAAACCGTAATATGAATTCCTTCCCTGAGGGTACTTATCAGAGCCTTCAATGAATGCAGAAAGATCTCTTACTGACAAATAGATAACGTCAAGTTCATGCCTTAAAGTTCATATACGTGATTTAGAAAAGTCTCTCAAACTCTCACGCAGAGTCTGTTTATTTTTAGTATAGGCATAATGCAGGTATGTTTCGGGTGTCAGGCCATGGTTGGACTGATGGCACTGAAACTAGAATAGGTCCGATGACCCAGTTGGGAAAGAGTTTGTATCTGTGGTGCAGCCAGAATTTCCTTATTGGGGAAGAACCTTGAATGTTGATGTATTGGTCCCATAAGGAACAGGTGACTTGGGTAATTGTCCACTCACCTGGATGTTTATTCTCTTTTATCCCTTCTATACCTCAATTGCTTGTAAACCAAACTGGGCCCAACCTTACCTGGAGCCATTTTATAACTTGCTCAATTTTGAACCTAGACCCACTTTTGTTGTCACCCCAACTCTCTTCGCTGTGTGTTTTAAAGTTTGTACTTGGTAGAAAAAATCAGACATATAGAGAGAAGCAAAGTCTGTGGCAGGGACATACCGATTAATGTGCTATTTCTGTATTTAATAAGCTATTTTGTTCAACTGGCCTGTAAAATTAAATGCCAAGTCATTTGTATTCAACAAACATGTATTGCAGACAAAGGGCTAGAGGCTGGGCACATAAAGGTTGACCAAGACATAGCCTTGTCTCTCAAGCATTCATGTATATGGCTCATATAAACGAGCCTCAGCAAGCGAAATAGTAACAACAGCGACCACCTAAGACAAATTGTGCAGTCATTTTATAAACTATGTTTGATTGATCCTAAGTCGTAATCTTCTCATACGGGAATCTGTGGCTCAGAAACACAGATGGAGGATTTCTGTATCATTAGTGAGCAGTTCCCAGCATCTCCAAGCCTTTTCTACAAACTGCAAGGGTCTTGAAAAATCCCTTTGTATTTTGTACAAGAATCTCTTAGTTCCCACCAGTCATCAGTTGCCGTGGAGTCAACTCTGACTCATGGCCACCCCATGTGTGACAGAGTGGAACTGTGCTTCATAGGGTTTTCGATGGCTGATTTTTTGTAAGTGGATCGCCAGGCCTTTCCTTTGAGGCTCCTCTGGGTGGACTCAAACCTCCAACCCTTCAGTTAGCAGCTGAATGTGTTAACCATTTGTACCACCCAGGGAGTCCAGTTTCCAGTTTCCTTTTAAAAAATCAGAACATGAATTTATGTCAGCTGTTATTTTGCTCCAGAAATGCATCCACTTGATCTGTCAAAGTTCTTCCTTCTTGATCTGTCAGAAGCCGATGTGAGGTCCTCATTGTTTCCTTCCCCTTGATCCCTCCATGAGTTTCAGTGTTAGGATTAACTCTAGACATTGCCCTTGGGCTTTGATTTGTCTCATGCTTTGATTTTTTGTTGTGTATTCATAATTCTATTCCTCCGTTTGATTCACCGATGATTATCAAATATCAAAGCGTAAAACCTCAATCCCTGCTCTAATGAGAGCAAGCACATCAGTCTTCCTTTCCTCATCCCACCTGAAACCAAGAGGGCAGTGCCCAGGCTCCCTTAAGTAAGTGCTAATATCTTGGGTTTCCTTGTGGGAAAAATATTTACAAAGGATGCTTGGTGCATTTGGCATTCATCTGAGATGGTCTGATTTCTAACAAATGTTACTTTATACGTGTAGAAAACAGTTTCTCTCTTCCAAAGGCTGACCCTGAATTAGTCTGTTGGACAGTGAAAGATCAACTGGCTTATTTGCATTTGGAAAGCAGGGAAGTTGCACCTGTGTAAAGGCCACCCGTTTGTCAGCCACCCGCTGTCTGTCAGTTTGTTGTACTGTGATGCCTTGTATGTTGCTATGGTGCTGGAAGTGACGCCACCGGTATTTCAAATACCTGCAGGCACACTCGTGGTGGACGGGTTTCAGCAGAGCTTCCAGACTAAGAGACTAGAAAGAAACGCCTGGGGATCTACTTCTGAAAATTAGCCAATGAAAACCCTATGAATCACAGCAGAACATTGTTTACTATGGTGCTGGAAGATGAGCACCCGCTGTTGGAAGACGCTATTCAGTGGCGGTGACAATGACTCAGACATGCCAACCATCATGAAGGTGGCTCAGGACCCGGCAACGTTTTGTTACGTTATACCTGGGGTCACCATGAGTTGGTGCTGACTGGGTGGCAGCTAACAACAGCAACGAAGGTGAACATCATGATTATAAACTTAGAATGTTGTTGCTGTTGTTATGTGCTCTCAAGTCGATTCCGACTCATAGCAGCCCTATAGGTCAGAGTAGAACTTCCCCATAAGGTTTCCTAGGCTGTAATCTTTACGGGAGCAGACTGCCACATCTTCTCCCACAGAGCAGCTGGTGGGTTCAAACCACTGACCTTTTGGTTAGCAGCTGAATGCTTAACCATTGCACCAACAGGGCTCGTTATTGTGCCACCAGGGCTCCTTTAACTTAGTATAGATTTAGGATTTGATAAGATCTTTTGTGGACTTAATCAACACAAGGCTGCCTTCTGCGGGACATTGGTGGGCTCAAGGGCCAGCATGGTGGTGGAGAGGTTGTGGGATTTGCAGGCAGCAGACTAGCCTGTGCCACTTGGAGGGTGATAGATAGATAGATGGATAGAGAGATAGATATAAATATGGGTTTAGAAATAGACATAGATCTGGGGACTAGGTATGCCATTACTACTGGAGTGTCATTGCTTCTAGGCCCTCTCAGCTGACAAAGCAAGAAGATGTATGTGTGTATACGAAGACCTGTATATATACATATTTGTAAATCTTCCTGTATATAACCATCTGTATCTATATTAAGGTAAATATGAGTTCCTACTAATGTCTCCAATTCTAATCCATTACCACATGGATCAGTCTAGCCTCCTTCCCTCGATTATCTTGAAACTTCCACCACTGTACCGCTGAATTTCAATACCTTCATCTTCCTAAAATCTATGAAGAATTCAGTGGTACTTAATCATACTCTGTGTTGATTTATACTCCAGGTGGTTCAGAGTTCAGTCCTAGGTTGTAGTTTGTAGTTCTGTATGTATGTCTCTGTGTTAAATTTGTTACTCTTTCTAAGATTCTCTGTTGATAATGCTAATCAAGTATTCATAGCCTCACACTGGGATAGTAACATTACCTCCAATCCAGTGCTCAGGGGTATAGCCACTTGAAGCAAAAGCTAGTATGAAAATCTGAAAATTAGCCCAGGGCAGCCACATTATGACACTATGTTAACTGTGTTCATGCACATCACTTCTAGCGTAACTTCTCTAATTCACACTTACTTGCTTTTATTTTATACACATTTCTAACCATTTGGTAGCATAGAATATTTCGAAGACTGAGCTTTCCAGACTGAGTCCATACCCAGAGATTATAAACAGCTGAGGTTTACTTAATATTCTAGACTAGATCTCAGAGTTGGAGGACCCAGAAGATAGTTGCATAAAAGTATTATTCTTTTACTGATTTGGTGGATTTTGAATTCAGCATAATAATAAGAGTAAAGATGAGTATGATAATGATAATAACATATAAGTCTAGCTCTGCCTACCTCACAGGGAAGTTTAGAACTTGGGGGGGGTATGCAGAGAACTATGAAATAATTTTTTTTTAATAGATGAGTGTTCAAATAATAATAGTGGCTTCCTATAGAATCTGAGTGATAGTAGAGCTTAGGAAACCAGACCACAGGCATTGGAGTCAGGCAGACCCTGGGGCCAGATTGTGGCTATGCCACTCACCAGTGGTGTAGGATTTATAACCACCTGGTGTGAGATATTTAACTACCTGGTGCAGGATATGTCACCACCGTGAGCTTCATCCATTCACTCCACAAATATTCACTAAGCACCTAAGTGTTAGAGAGTAGACATGGCCGATATTAGACACTAGAGTTACAAAATCAACAGTTGAGACCAAGGCCCAGTCTTCTGAAGCTTACATTCTGGTATATTCTATATTTCTGTAAATACATAATACCAAGCAACAAGATACGCTAAGAATAAACAAAGAAAGGCAGGACCATATTTGGCCACAGGGATGGTCAGAGAAGACCTTTGTGATATGATAATATCTGAGATGAGGACTGAAGAGACTGGGGGAGGGAGCAGGACAGGTCTCTGGGAGACCACAGATTCCAAGACCCTGAGCCAGGAGCTGGCTTATTAGTATGTTGGAGGAAGAGGCAAGAGGCTGGGATGGCTGGTAGGCAGGGGCAATGAGGAAAGGTGAGAAATTTAGGCAGAAGCCAAGACAAAAACTTTGGAGTTTACCCTGAGGAAGATTGGGGTGGAGCGCTGGTGGTACAGTAGTAAAGAGCTCAGCTGCTAACCAAAAGGTTGGCAGTTCAAATCCACCAGCTCTTCCTTAGAAATCCTATGGGGCAGTTCTACTCTGTCCTACAGGGTCACTGTGAGTCAGAATCGACTCGACAGCAAAAGGTTTAAGTTTGAGGTGGGGGCATTGGTGGTTCAGTGGTGGATATTTCACCTTCCATGCAGGAGACCCGGGTTTGATTCCCAGCCAGTGCACCTCAAGCACAGCCATCACCCAGCTATCCGTGGAGGCTTGTGTATTGCTGTGATGCTGAACAGGTTTCAGCAGAGCTTCCAGACTAGGATGGACTAGGAAGAAAGTGATCTACTTCTGAAAATCAGCCAGTGAAACCCCTATGGATCACAATGGTCTGACCCGCAACCGATCACGGTAATGGCGCAGGACCAGACAACTTTTCCATCAGTTGTGCCTGGGGCCACCATGAGTCAGGGGCCAACTTGATGGCAGGTAACAATTGGGCATTTGTAAAGAGAAATGACATAATCTTACTTACGTTTTAAAAGGATCACTCTGGAATCTTTGTGGAGAAGAGACTATAAGGGCAGGCATGGTAGAATGAAGGAGGCCAGTTAGGAGTCCACTGCACTGGTTCAGGTAGGAGGTGATGTGCTTGGATCAGGTGATAGCAGTGGAGGTGGTGATGGGCGATCATATTCTGAATCAGGTTTCAAGGTAAAGAGGGCAGCATTTACTGGTGGATTGGGTTGGGATTTGGAGAAAAAAGAGTAAAAGATACTTTAAGGCGGGAAGATTAGGGAAGGGGAAGGTTTGAGGATATAAATCATGAATTTAGGTTTGGATGTTAAGTTTGAGATATCCATGAAATATCTAATTGGAGTTGCCAGGTAGGCAGTTGAAAATAGGCATCTGGCTGCCGGGAGAGGACTGGGCTGAGTGTGAGATGGGCTGACATAGCATAACCTAGGGATTGAGTACAGTTCTGGAGTCTCCAGATGGTGCAAATGGTTAATGTTCTAAGCTGCTAACCAAAAGGTTGGAGATTGGAGTCCACCCAGAGGTGCCTCAGAAGAAAGGCCTGGTGATCTACTTCTGAACTATCAGCCACTGAGAGCCCTATGGAGCACAAGCACAGTTCTGCCTGACACACATGGGGTCACCATGAGTTGGAGTTGACTCAGTGATGATTAGTTACTGGTTAAGTATAGCTGGAGAAGCGAAGATCTACAAGGAATGAGCTCCAAGTTTAGAAGTTACAAATATGAGGAGGAACCAGTGAAGCACGAAAATGGTAAAGTGAGTAGAGAACCTAGAGGGAGCGAGATTCCACTTGCCAGGTGAAAAGAGTCATCCCAACGTCATCCGGGATTGATGTGTTGAGTACAATGCGGACTGAGCACATACCGTTGGATTTGGTAAGCTGGAGATGATGGGAAAGTCACCATTTCATGTTTAACTGAAGACAATAATAGCACATACCTCATAGTGTTGTGAGGATTAAATGAATATGTAATGAATATGAAGTGCTTAGCATAGTCAATGTGTAATTCACGTTTGCTATTAAAATGGGAGGCAGTGTACAGGTCCCTTCCATGAGGGTTGGCTGTTTTTGAGCCTCCCAGGTGACCTGAGAGAGAGGAAGGGCAGTTACTATTCTTGTCCTTGTTTATTACTAAAGACACTCTCCTCAAAGAGTAAGTAATAAAGCTGCTGGGACCACAGTTCTTCCCAACCCACGCCTCACTGAGTATTTTCACATCTAGCCCAAGCACGACTATTTGCGCTACTTGAAAAAAACCAAAAATCTGTTTATTGTATTTCTTTGTTTAAAAAAAATGAGTGGGTTGTAGAGCTGTTTTCCTTCTAAATCTTTATAAATTTCCTTATAAATCCCATGCTTCACCTGCCTCCCCCCGCACCATCTATATAATGCATGTAAAAGAGATTACTCATTATTATCAACAGCTTTTTGGGTAATTGAGATGATGTCATCATAACAAAGAGACAGAGAAACATGGTTCACAACTTGGAAAATAAAGCTTCTGAGTTGTTCATCTGGAGCCGGCAGCAAGTCCCCAGCTCCCTATACGCTGGTCTCCCTTTTTTGAGATAGTCCTATTGCCCCAAGTTCTAGAGCCACACTTGGTCTCAATCCTGGTTGTTTATTAGGGGGATGGGAATGAGGAGCTTTTAAATGCTACCCATTGCCCATGTTCTGGCCCACCATCTGATTTTCTGATTTACTTCATCTGGGATAGACCCAGGCATAATTTTTTTTTAACTCAGGTTTATTGAGATATAATTTACACACAGTAGAATTGACCCTTTTCTGTGTACAACTCTTGACTTTTGACACATACATATACAGCCATGTAACCACCACCCCAATCAAGATACACACCACTTCCATCACCCCCAAAATTCCATCATGTCCCTTGGCACTTACCTCCCTGCCCCTACCGCTCCGGCAACCTCTGCTCTGTTTTCTGTAACATCGGTGTTTTGTTTTTTTAAGTTACCAAGACCAAACCAAACCCATTGCTGTTGAGTTGATTCTGACTCATAGTGACTCTATAGGACAGAGTAGAACTGCCCTATAGGGTTTCCAGGGAGTGGCTGGGGGATTCAAACTGCCGACCTTTTGGTTAGCAGCCGAACACTTAACCACTGCACCACAAGGGTTCCTTTTTTTAAAGTTAGGTGATTCTAATATGCAGCCAGGGGTGAGGACTGTGGTAAGCATGCTACCTAGGCAGCATTTAACAAAATGCCAAGACACAAGGGGAAGAGAGGTGCTGTGTGCTCTTCATACACTGCAAGCAGTTCATCAGTTAATCTCATGCTTGTACTTCCTTTCTGTTAGCTGAGAAGAGACAGGGGTTTTGGTTGTTTCTGTTTGCTGTGTTGCCTGTCTGTTATAGAAGTGGTTTGAAGGGAGAAGGGCAGTGGAGTGAGTGGAGGGATCTGAGCATTGGTTAGGGAGGGTGTACCTCCTGGTGCCTGCCTGGCTGGGCAGTGTAAGGCCACCACCAGATATCTACTCAGCCCTCTCTAGGTGCCCAGCACCGTTCAATGGTGAGCTCAATATACAGTGTCCCTGCTCGAATGGGGCTTACTTTATAGTGGGTGGAGATAGACATTGAACAGATAAAAACATACACGAAGAAGAAGATATCATGTAGTGGAAAACGCTTTGCAGAGAATTGAATCGGGGTGATGTGATAAAGAGCATGTGGGGCCTAATTTAAATTGGAGGGAGGAGTCCAGGAAGGCCTCTGAAGAGGTCACACTTTTGCTGAGCCCTGAGAATCACTGGAAAGCAGCCACACAGAGTTAAGGAATATTCCAGGCTGAGGGAACAGCCAGCGCAAAGGCTTGGAAATGAGATTCATGTGTAGACAGAAAGGCCAGTGTGCCTGGGTGTAGTGGGCCAGAGGGGAGTGGTGGAGCTGAAGTGGGAGAGGCAGGCAGGGGTCAGATCTTCTGGGGCTTTATAGAATAAAACCTAAGTAGAATTCATTCTAAGTGTGATAGGCATGTGGTTTGAAGCAGGAAAGTAACATGTTCTGATAGATTTTAAAATTTCACTTTGCCTGCTGTGGGGAGAGTTGGTTGTAGGGGGTGGTATTTGTATTAGTTTCCTAGGGCTGCTATAACAAAATACCACAAACTGGGTGGCTTTAAACAACAGAAATTTATTGTTTCATAGTTTTGAAAGCTAGTGGTGTTCTGAATTCAGGATCTTGTCAGGGCTGTTTTCTCCAGAGGCTCTGGTTCTTCCTTCTTGGTGGTACGAGGTCCCCCTGCCTTTCTACTTGCTGCTTCTCTCTTTTATATCTCAAAAGAGATTGACTCCAGATACAGCCTAATCCTGTAGATTGAGTCCTGCCTCATTAACATAACTGCCTCTAATCCTGCTTCATTAACATCATAGAGGTAGGAACATCATGTCAGATGACAAAATGGTAGACAGTCACACAATACTGGGAATCATGGCTTAGCCTAGTTGACACACATTTTGGAGGGACATAATTCAATCCATAACAGGTTCCAAAGACCAGGTTGTTACGTGAAAATTGGTGTTACGTGAAAATGGAGGATGACCACATTAGATCACTACATCATTACATAACTGCCAAATTGCACCATTGCATAACTACCAAGTTACATCATTATATAACTGCCAAATTACATCATTACATAACTGCCAAACCACCGAGAATTATGGCCCAGCCAAGCTGACATATAACCTCAACCATCACAGTCAGCGTTACTCTCACTTCAAACCTCGACATTCATTACTGCCAGACGTATGTCGTTAATGCACAAAATAGTCAGTAGATTTTTTTACTATTGTCGTAAATGTGAAATGTCAGATAATGAGATAGTCGATAAGTGAGGAGTCGGTGTATTACAAAATAGAGCTATCAAGAATACACGAAAACAATTACATACATTGTGAAGTGTGGATCATGCCTCTCTTTATCTTTGAAAGTGTAATTAACTACAAATGCTTCATCAGGATAGAAAACAAAAGCAAGAAAACCTATGGGCACTTTGGTATAACTCAGCACATGACAGTTCTGTTGTTGCACCTGGACCTAATATTGCTGCTCAGCCGTATTTAACTTGTCTGTTCTCATAGCAAGGTCCCTGCTGTGCATAACTTGATACACATATATTTACTCTCCTTTCTTTGGTCAGTATTTCAAAGGATGTGACTTCATTTTTGTTAGCTGCATCTATTTTTAAATTACATGAAAAACTCATCATTTTTGTCTATTTTGTTTCACCTTTCAAGCAACACCTCCACCCCACTCCCCACTTCCTCGATACTGTTTGTTTTTCCTTCCCCTCTGGCTGAGACTTTCAGGAAGACATTGGACAGTTAAAAAAAAAATCACAAAAAACTCACATTTTATAAATGTGTGTATCTTCTCCAGGCCTGAAATAACACCCCTCTTTCAGGCCCCTCTGCCTTTTTTTTTTTTTTTAAGGGTGGGAAAATACCACAGTTAATGTTAGAAGAGTCCTCTGCAGGAGCACCCCAGACATTGCCCCTGAACCCAAACAATGTTTCCTCCCCCTTGAGATTCTCAGCAGATAGTTGACACAGCATATGCTCCAGATTTTCTTCCAGAAACTCCTGGTATATCAGATTGTTTCCAAAGCTCTGTCACTATGAAGGAACTCTGGTGGCACAGTGGTTAAGAGCTCAGCTGCTAACCAAAAGGTCAGCAACTGAAATCCACCAGGACCTCCCTGTAAACCCTATGGGGTGGTTCTACTCTGTCCTATAGGGTCGCTGTGGGTTGGAATCAACTCAATGGCAGCAGGTTTGGTTTTGGTATAACTGAATGATGCATTGGTTCTCTCTTGTGTTCACCTCCTGGCTTCATCTTGGGACCTTTTTTGACACTTTCATGACTGATACAGCAGCACGCTGAGGGTCACCAGGATTAAGCCAGCCAGCCATTCCCATCCAGATGAGATTCTCCACTGTGTAATCCTGGGTGTTTGAAGCTAGGAATTGTGGACAGAGAGGTCACAGAGGGTAGAGTGGGCCAAATTACCCTGGAGGTCCTATGTGTCCATTCAGGACACCCACCTTTCTTGACAGGTCATGTACTTGTGTCTACCTGCCCCATAACTGAGAATGTCCCCTTACTCACCACTCATGGAGTCTGGCTTGTCTTTTTTTTTTTTTTTTTTT